>NC_143399.1:205090079-205240393 GCF_052110815.1 Crocodylus siamensis
CCCTCGGAGGGGCCAAGCCTTAATGAGGTGCAAACAGCTGAGAGCTGCCTGCGGCCACTTTGCGGAGGCTGAAGTCAACGGGACCTGGCCATTAGCTGCCCCCCGACCCGATCACCCCTGCCCCCAGCTCCACCCCTCCGGCCCTGCTCCCCTACCTGCAGAAGGCTCCCAGGCTCTCCACCAGGTAGCACTGGCCCCCGTTGTGGCAGTAGCTGGGGAAGGAGTCGCACACGGACTTGCAGGAGTTGTTGTGCCGCACGTAGCCGCTGCGGCACTCGGTGCCGTTCTCTCCGGCCGCGGGCGCCGGGCTCGGGTCCTTGCCGGGGCGCGGGCGGGCGCTGGCGCCAGGCCCGGCCACCACGAAGGTCTGCAGCAGGGGGACGACGAAGCGGCGGCTGGTGGGCGCGGCCGCCGGGGGCTCGGGCACGGCCGGAGTGGGCGCCGCGCGGCCGTTCTCGCCCTCCGAGTCCCTGGCCAGCCCGGCGCCCCCGTCCTCCTCCTCGTCCTCCTCCTCGTCCTCCTCCTCGGGCTCGTCCAGCTCGTCGTCCTCTCCCTCCTCGTCGCCGTCGGTGTAGAAGGAGGTGGTGGGGTAGAAGTCCGACTCGTCGAAGGGCGTGAAGTCGTCGTAGAGCTCGTGCAGGGACCAGGACGAGGCCTTGTCGCCCGGCTTCTTGCCCGCCCCGGGGCCCGCGCCCGCGAAGTCGTCCAGGCCCTCGGCCCCGCCGCGGCCGGCCCCGTCAAAGAGGTCGTAGTAGTCGATGTCGATGATCTCGGAGGCCGCCTGCTCCGAGGGCGGCTCGGGGGCGTCGGTGGCGGACGGCGGCGCCGCCGTGGGCAGCCAGGTCACGTCGGTGCGGCCCAGCGCGCCCCGGGCCGGAGAGCTGGCGGCCAGCTCCCGCTCCTCGCCGGCCGCCGGGCCCGGGGTGCGGGCCTCCAGGAGCAGGTCGGTCTCTGCCGAGTCGGGGCCGGGGCCGGGGCCCGGCGCGGCGGAGGGGCGCGCGGCCTGCGTGGCGGCCCTGCCCGCCGGGTCTCCGCTCCCGGGCTCCTCGGGGCCGGGGGCCGCGCTCTCCAGGGCTCCCCCGGTGGCGTTGAGGTCCGAGCCGGGAGCCTCCGCCTCCGCCGGCCACGCCACGCCGGTCACGGCCGCCTCGCTGGCCCGCGACGAGTTGCCCGCGCGGCTACCCCCCGCGGGGGCTGCGCCGGGCCCGGCAGGTGCCTCTTGCCGAGCCGCCTGCGCCTGGGGGGCCGCCGCCGGCGCGGGGCTGCCCTCCGCCGCCGGGCGCTGCCGGCCGGCCCCCGGCCCCGGGGCCGCCCGGGCCTCGGCGGCGCCGCGGGGCCGCGGGGCCGCTGGAGGGGACACGGGAGAGGCAGCATGAGGCGAGGCGAGGCGGCGCCCCCCCGCCCCGGCCCCGGCCCCGGCCCCGGCCCCCCCGCAGCCCCCGGGGCACGCACCGGGCTCGGCCCCCGGGCGCGCGGCGAGCGCCAGCAGCAGCAGCAGCAGCGGCAGCAGCGGCAGCGGCGGCGGCGGCGGGCGGGGCAGGGCTCCCCCGCGGGCCCCGCTCCCCATCGCGGCTCAGGGCGGCAGCTGCTGCATGGGGCCGGCTCGGCGCAGCCCCAGCCCCATCCCCGCGCCCGCGCCGCGCCGCCCGGCCCGGCCCGGCCGGCCCGCCCCGCACCGCACGTCGGGCTGACGCGCCCGGCCGGCCGCGGGAGGAGGCGGCGCGGGGGGGCGGGGGCGGGGCCGGGCGCGCGCCTCAGGGGCGTGCCGCCACAGCCCGGCCGGGGGGGCCCGCGGAGGCTCCGCAGGCGCTGTCCGGCCGCGAGCGCGCCACCCGGGGCGCCGGCGGCCGCGGCCCTCCCCTCCTGGCCTGTTTCTAGGCTCCTCCACCGCGCCGCAGCCGCCAGCGGGCCCGGGCGGGGAGCTAGCGCCTCTTGGCGGGCTCGTCGGCCCGCCCTCCTGGTTGTGAGGGGACCTGGGGCCCCTGGCAATGGCGGCCGCGCGGCCCGGCTGCAGCAAAGGCCCGCGAGCAGGGCCGAGGCCGGGGCCTGGCGTTAGAAACGCCTCTGTTTCAGGCCGGAGCTGGGGAGGCGGCGGGAAGCGCCGCCGGCGGCGTCCCCCCGAGGCGGGCGCTGCTCTGGGCCCCGCGGCGCGGCGCGCCGGGCTTCGAGGCGAGGCGCCGGGCGGCTGGCACGTGGCGGGCGGCCGCGTTAGGGCAACGCGGCTGGGCGCCTGCCCCGCGGGGAGAGCGGGGTGCAGCACAGATGGCCGCCGCGCGGCCCGCCCCCTCCCCTGCCCTCGCCTCGCCGCCGCGGCGGGAGGCTGCGGCGGCTGGCTCTTCAGCAGGAGAGGGGCTGGGGGCCTCGCTGCAGGGCGGCCCCCAGCAAAGCGGCTCCCAGGCAGGCCCCAGGGCCGCAGGCCTGCGCCGGGCGGGGTCCAGGCTGCAGCCTCAGGCCGGAGCCAAAGCAGAAAAGGCAGGGCGAGTTTGGGGAGGGGCCGGGGCTGCGGCGCACAGGCTGGGTTGAGCGGGGCGAGGAAAGGCGGGCGTGACCCGCCTGCCCAGCGCGCGGGGTCCGGCAGCAGGGCGGGGAGTGCCCAGGCCCCCCGGCGTACTGGGAGCAGGCCGGCCCGGCGGGTGCGTCTGCCAGCGCGCTAGGATGAGGCGCGCGTGTGCGCGTGCAAGAGCAGAGCGTGTCTGCCTCTATGCGAGAATGAGTGCACGTGTGTGTGTGTGTGACGGCAGAGCGTGTCTGTTCATCTGCATGAGAATGAATGGGTGAACGTGTGTGCGTGTGTTAGCATATCTGTGCGACTGTGTGTGTACGTGCACGAGCGGAGCATGTCTATGAGAATGAATATGCATTCGTGTGTGTACATGTCTGCACATACGTGAGAAGAGCACATCTGTGCAACTATGAGCATGAGTTCACGTGTGTACATCTGTGCACGTGTGTGAGAACAGCATGTCTGCAACTATATCTGAACGCACGTGTGTGTGCACATGTGCAAGAGCAGAGCCTATCTAGGCATTTGCATGAGAATGAATGAGTGCATCTCTGTGTGTGCACATGTGTGTGTGCAAGAACAAAGCCTGCCTGCAAGCTGGTATGAGAACAAATGAGTGCACATGCACACATTCACATGTGGAGGTGCCCATGTAGAGCAGAACACATCCGTGAACCTGTATGAGAACGACCAAGTACACGTGTGTGTGCACAGGTGTGTGGGAGGGTGAGCACGTGTGCAGATCTAAGTGTAAACAGCAGGGTGCATGTGCACGAGAGTGGGGGGGGTAAAGCCAGCAAGAGCAGGTGTGCACGTGTGTGCTCCAGGGCACACAGAACAGCTGAGCGTGCCGGTGACCGGGTGTGCCTGCAGGCCGCTGGCACACGGGTGAGCAAGGGCGCCCTCACGCCCCCTGCTTTGCTGCTGCGCGAGCGGAGGCCCCTGCCCACGTGCGCCCCCTCGCCGGCCGCTGGCACACGGGTGAGCAAGGGCGCCCTCACGCGCCCCTGCCCACGCGCGCCCCCTCGCCGGCCGCTGGCACACGGGTGAGCAAGGGCGCCCTCACGCGCCCCTGCCCACGCGCGCCCCCTCGCCGGCCGCTGGCACACGGGTGAGCAAGGGCGCCCTCACGCGCCCCTGCCCACGCGCGCCCCCTCGCCGGCCGCTGGCACACGGGTGAGCAAGGGCGCCCTCACGCGCCCCTGCCCACGCGCGCCCCCTCGCCGGCCGCTGGCACACGGGTGAGCAAGGGCGCCCTCACGCGCCCCTGCCCACGCGCGCCCCCTCGCCGGTTGCTGGCACACGGGTGAGCAAGGGCACCCTCACGCCCCCTGCTTTGCTGCTGCGCGAGCGGAGGCCCCTGCCCACGTGCGCCCCCTCGCCGGCCGCTGGCACACGGGTGAGCAAGGGCGCCCTCACGCCCCTGCCCATGTGCGCCCCCTCGCCGGCCGCTGGCACACGGGTGAGCAAGGGCGCCCTCACGCCCCCTGCTTTGCTGCTGCACGAGCGGAGGCCCCTGCCCACGCGCGCCCCCTCGCCGGCCGCTGGCACACGGGTGAGCAAGGGCGCCCTCACACGCCCCTGCCCACGCGCGCCCCCTCGCCGGCCGCTGGCACACGGGTGAGCAAGGGCGCCCTCACGCGCCCCTGCCCACGCGCGCCCCCTCGCCGGCCGCTGGCACACGGGTGAGCAAGGGCGCCCTCACGCGCCCCTGCCCACGCGCGCCCCCTCGCCGGCCGCTGGCACACGGGTGAGCAAGGGCGCCCTCACGCGCCCCTGCCCACGCGCGCCCCCTCGCCGGCCGCTGGCACACGGGTGAGCAAGGGCGCCCTCACGCGCCCCTGCCCACGCGCGCCCCCTCGCCGGCGGGCAGGACCCAGCCGGGCCTGCGGGGCCAGGTCGCCTGCGGGCCGGCTCCGCGCTCGGGAGGACCGGAGAGGAGCGGTGCTGGTACCCCGGGCGGGGGTACCGCGATCCCCACCGCTCATCGCGGCAGACGGCTGCGCAGACCGGGGTGCAGCGCTTGCTCCTGAGCCACGCGCTCGTCTCCTGCAGCCAGGCAGCCAGGACCGGAGAATGTAGGTCACGCTAGCGCGGCCCAGCCGGAGGCAGCGCATCTGGAAGGGACTTGCGTGCAGCCAGCTGACCGCGAGCGGCCGCAGCTCGGGAGCAACGAATGCCCTCCTCGGGCAGCTAGGAGCAGGCGGGCTGTCGCCCCGGTGGGAGGTCATGCACCCTGTGAGGAAGGGCTTGGCTAAGGGGCGCAAAAATACGGTTGCTGGCAATCCCTGCAGGGGAGGAGGGCCTCTGCTGCGGCTCACGGATGGGTGCTCAGGTGACCGAGGAGTCCAGGCTCTGAGCCACAGGCCGGCTGCAGAAGCTGCAGGTCTTTGCACAGGGGGAGCAGGCTGCAGGCTGGCTTCCCTTCTCCTTTTCCTTCCTCCGCTCTCTTCTCTGCGTCAGGGGAAAGGTTTCCTCTTGAAGAAACAGCCGCTTGGCGGAGGTTGCAGTGCCCCTGGAGCCAGTTAGCAGCCAGCTCCTTCCCCTGCCGCCGTCCGTCTCCCTGAGGTCTGGTGTCCACGCGTCCTGGCACCGCTTCCTCTGGTGGCCACAGCTCTTTTATGCTGCCAAAACCAAGCCATGCCCCGAGCACGTGCCCAGCCGCGAGGAAGGTGGGAATCGCGGCCTGTGCGGTCGCCCGCAGGAAGCCGGAGAGGCAACTTGATAAGGACCCTGGGTGGTCCAAGCACAGGCGGGGGGTTAACGTGGCCTGACCCGCGCCCCTGGGGCAGCTGGTGCTTGTCGCCCTCGTGCCCCAGGAGCTGGCACGTCCCAGCAAGCAGACATCGACCCCATACCACTGGATGCAGGATGCTGCGGCCCTGAGAGCCCCGTTCCTCCCCCGACACCTGGGAAACACAAATGCGGCCTGGGAGCCCGGAGAAGAGATGACCGAGGGGGACTGAAGAGCAGCCGTCACCTCCCCGCAGGGGGGCTGCACAGAGGACGGAGCTGGGCTGGTCTCGGTGGGGGCAGATGGCAGAAGGAGCAATGGGCTCAGGCTGCAGCAAGGGAAGTTGAGGAATTACTCTCACTGGGAGGGTAGCAAAGCACTGCAGCGTTACCTACAGAGGTGGCGGACTCTCCGTCCTTGGAGGGTTTGGACACCTGGCTCAAAGCCTTGGCTGGGATCCTGTAGTGGGGGCTGGTCCCGCTTTGAGTGGGGGGCGGGACGAGATGAGGTCCCTTCACCCTGAATTTTCTATGATTCTGTGATCCGGGCACGAGAAATCACACACTGAACAGGAGCCAGCAACGTCCTAGCACTGCAACACGCCCCGAACACGCGGCGGGGATGTGTAGCAGGAGAGCCGTGGGCAAGAAGCATGCAGTAGCCCTTCGGCGCTGCTCAGCACTGGCCTGCAGCGCCGAGCTGGAGGCCGAGAGGTTGCGCCACGCTTCGAGAAGGGTGCGCACCAGCGGGAGACTGTCCGGGGGAGAGGAACGAGGGCGAGGGAGCAGGACCCACGAGGAAAGCCCGAAGGGACTCAGTTTGGTCCAGGGAAGAGGAGACACTGTAAGTCTGAACTATGCCAGAGCTGTTGCAAAGAGGCAGGTACTGAACTGCAATCTGTGTCTGCGGGGCCTGAGACAAGCCGTCAGCCCCAGGGCCTGGAAGCCAAGGCCCCTCCCTTGCACTTCCCTTCCCCGGTATCTAGCTGCCGGCTGGCTCTGGACCCAGGCTGGCGGCTACAAGGGCAAGACCATGAGGCTTCCCACCGCGATGCAAGGTCACGTGCAGGCATCACCACCGGGGCTCTGATGGGTCCCGCGGGAGAGACGGTGCCTGCAGAGCCCCCAGCCCGTGCAAAGGTACCGGAGTCCAGCACTGCCCCATGGCCCCGGGCCTGGGAGGGAGGTGCTGGTGCTGGTGCAGGTGGATCAGGACTGGCCATTTCCTGCTGGGCCCCAGGCACAGCTGGCGGTACGCGCCCCAGCCCCCTCGCAGCGGGGAATGCGTGAGAGCAAGCCCCACGCTCCTTCGCTCCTCGCAGGGGCGGCAGGGGATGCCTAGAGAGGTGCGCGTGCAGCGACGCGCGGGGGGTGCTGGGCACGCAGCGTGGACTGGCCCATCCACGTGGCATCGGTGCAGCAGAGCTAGAGGCCGGGGGGGCCACTGACGCCCGTAACACCCATACTGTGAGCTGCGACAGATGCACACGTGCACGTACACGCAGTCTCTTGCTGCGTGTGCATGCGCATGCCCTCTGCACCTGTTACACATGCACGCAAGCTCTTAACTTTTGCGTGCGTGTGTATATGTGTGCACACATGGACCCCAAAGCGTGTACTGGTGTGCACTCGGGCATGCAGTGTGCTCCTCCACCAAGGCTGAAGGCTGCTTCCCGAGGCCGCAGGGTGTCTGAAAACCCGGGCAGCGGGGTGGGACACGGGGCTGCCACCCTGGTGCAGAAGGGGGAGGCGTGTGGGGCTGGGGGAGAGCCCGGGGCCTCGGTCCCGCGGGCGAGCACGAAGCGGGCACGCGGGCTCAGCCCAGCCAGACGGGAGCATCCCCCAGGCCTCGTGCCAACACCACGCTCTCCTCCCGCGGGCTCCAGCTCTCTGGGAGTGGCTTTCATGGCTGGAGAGACCCGTCAAGGGCCTGACCGGCTCGGTGGAGCCTGGAGCTTCCTTCAACGGGACCGAGACCCGTCGCATTCAGCGCGCGCGGAGCGGCCTTCCCGCCTCCACCGCCCAGGGCTGGATTCGAGCCCGGGTCCTGGGGGCAGGAGGCTCCGGGCTCGGTTGCTAACACCACATCAAGGGGCTTCGGCCTGGGGTCCTGGCTCTGCTGCCCCGCGCGGGGACGGAGCCGGAGCCCCGCTCATCCCTGGGGGACACCCCCCGCCCGCTCCAGGAGCCGCAGGCTCCCTGCACCCAGCGCCGGCGCGGGGAACAAGCCCGGCTCTGTCTGCTTTGATACTGGCTTTCAAAAGGGGATTGAATGGGGCTGCACCTGCTTTACATTCCCCAACTTCCGCCCGCCCCGGCATGAATGTGCTCCCAGGCCCCGCGCACGTCTCCGGCTGTTTCCTAGGGGACTGGCGGGGGGGGCTTGGCAGGGCCTGGCGCCTGGGCCTGGCCCCAGCGCTCCGGCGCTGGCGGGCTGGGGACAGGCCCCCACATCCTGCCCTGGCCCCGGGGGCTGGGGGGACGGGCTCCAGCTGCTCCGTGGTCACCGCCGGTTGCTTTTACCCGCTGTAGCGTCACGCGGGGCTGGAGCCTGGGCAGCATCTTGCCGCTCACGCCCGGGGCTCCTGGACCTCGAGGGAGCGGGGTCCCGGTGCTCCTGCTCTGACCGGGCGCCCGGATCCTCGCACCTGGGCCCGAAGGTGCGGGAAGACCAAAGGCAGATTGCAGCGGAGGGTGCCGTCATCCCCGGCGTGCTGCTCCGGGGCCCCCAGCCAGAGCCCGGAAGATGCGAAGGCTGCTCGGTGCGTGGCCGTCCCAGGCCCGCGTGTCCCCGAGCCTCACGGGAGCAGGGCAGGTGGCCGCATCCTGCCCGAAGGAAGCTGCTGCAGGGACGGGGGAGGAAAAGCGGACGTCGGGCTCCTGGTCCGCGGCCCTGCGAGCACGGCATCGATGCCCCTTGCTAAACACGCCGCTGGCTCACGGCACATTTGTCCGGGGAACAAAACAGGCAGCCCCGCATGGGCGCAGCTCTCCGGTGGGTGCAACGCACCCCGCGAGCGACGCTGGTGCAAGCTGCATTGTCCCATGTGTCCGTGCCTTGCCCCGGGGCAGCTCCCTGGCCCTACTTGGCCCTTGGGGAATGGGGCTGCCCTGGGGAAAGGGGATCCGTTATCCCGACTGCCGGGAAACCCCCAGGCTGGGTCTGTCTGGACACAGGATTTGCCCCCAGCCCCAAAGGGACAGCCCCCATTGAGGGTCCGACCCCCGAGCACCGCTCACCCGCGTCGGCTCCTGAGCACAGCGCAGTACTGTGGAGTCGGGGGCACGCCGGGCTGGCAGGGGTGACGTCTTGTCCAGCCCTGTCCAAACCAGCCCAGGCAAATCCTGTCCGACCTCCGAGCAACGCGGCCAGCAGCCCAGACCTCGCAGCTGACCCTGCCCCAGGGACCGCGGGGGGCCGCGGCAGCCAATGTCCTGCTGCTGCAAAAGATTAAACATACGATCGAGACACCCCACGCCGGGTCCGGAAACACTGCCACAGCCCCCGTGCCGCTTCCCGTGCTGATCCCCTCCTACCAGACTCCCTGACCCGTGGGAGCCCAGGGGCCAGGTAACACGGTGCAAGCCAGCGCAGGGGCTCCCATCCCTGCCTCACTCGCCCGGGGCTGCAAGGTCGGGCACCGCTGGTGGGGACAAGGCCCCCCACGCCTGCGGCTCTGCATTCGCTCCCGGCTGGGCCACGAGCAGGGCTAAACTCATGCACCGGCCTCTTCCTCTTCATTCCTAGATGGGGGAAAGTCGGCTATTGGCATCCAGTATTTCCCTTCTGTATAACGACCTGAAAAAAGGGGACATCCCCAGGGAGGACTACTCTGCAGTCGCTCGGGGATGCAGGGGGGCAGTCAGGAAGGCCAAGGCGGAGATGGAACTGGGGCTAGCTGCCCGAACTAAGGACAAGAAGTCCTTCTTTAAATACACAGGGGGCAAAAACGAGGGTACTGGGTAATGTGGGGCTCCTGCAGGATGCGTTGGGAAATTTGGTCATCACACCAGATGACAAAGCTAACGTGTTTAACAATTTCTTTGCCTCCACTTTCCTGAGCAGGGACCAGAACAGTCATCCCCCGCTGGGCCCACCTCAGGCCCTGGGGAGGCACACCCAGGCCAAGGGTTAGCGAGGATTTAGTTAGGGGGCTTCTGGAGGGACTGGATGTATTCAAGTCAGCTGGTCCGGGTGATCTCCGCCCTAGAGTACTAAAGGAACTGGCCGAGGTCATTGCGGGACCCCCGGCACGGCTGTATGAGCACTCGTGGGGCTCTGGTGTGGGGCCAGAGGACTGGAAGAGGCCAACATGGTTCCCATCTTCAAAAAGGGGGAGAAGGAGGACCCAGGGAGCTATAGGCCAGTTAGTCTTACCTTGATCCTAAGCAAGCTGTGCAAGAAAATTATGCTGGCACACATCCAGGAGGGGCCAGCAGGGGATTTCATGCTTTGGGGCAACCAGCATGGGTTCATTAGCGGCAGGTCCTGTCAGACCAACCTGTGGCCTTCTGTGACCAGGTCACCGAATCCTTGGACACAGTGGACATCGTCTTCCTGGACTTTAGGAAGGTCTTCGACACTGTCTCTCACCCCGTTCTCATTAAGAAACGGGGGGCTGTGGTGTAGACACCCACACAGTCAGATGTGTCGCCGACTGGCGGGAGGGCCGCGCCCAGAGAGCGGTGGTGGCGGGGCATGTTCGACCTGGAGGGACGTGGGCAGTGGGGTCCCCCAGGGCTCGGCCCTCGGGCCCGCGCTGTTCAACATCTTCATCAGTGACTTGGACGAGGGGGTAAAAAGCACCTGTTCAAATTTGCTGATGACACTAAGATGTGGGGGGATGTGGGCACACTGGAAGGGAGGAATAGGCTACAATCGGACCTAGACAGGTTACAGGGGTGAGCGGATGAGAACAGGATGGGTGGGATTCAACACCAACAAGTGCAAGGTGCTGCACCTGGGGAGGAAGAACCAGCACCATACCTACAGGCTGGGGAGCTCCCTTCTCGTTAGGGCAGAGGCGGAAAAGGATCTGGGGGTCATCATGGATGCCAACATGAACATGGGCCGGCAGTGTGGGGACGCGGTCGGGAAGGCCGACCGCACCTTGTCGTGCATCCACAGATGCATCTCGAGCAGGTCCAGGGAGGTGATCCTCCCCCTCTGTGCGGCACTGGTCAGGCCGCAGCTGGAGGACTGCGTCCAGGTCTGGGCGCCGCACTTCAGGAGAGATGTGGGCAGCATGGAGAGGGTCCAGAGGAGGCCACTCGCATGGTCAGGGGCAGCAGGGCAGGCCCTACGAGGAGAGGCTGCGGGACCTGAACCTGTTCAGCCTCCACAGGAGAAGGCCGAGGGGGATCTAGTGGCCTGTTACAAACTAGTCCGGGGGGACCAGGAGGCGTTGTGGGAGTCCCTGTCCCCCGGGCACCGCCAGGAGTGACCAGGAGTAACGGTCACAAGCTGGCAGAGGGGAGGTTTAGGTTAGACATCAGGAGGCGACTTCGCGGTCAGGGCGGCTAGGGCCTGGAACCAGCTTCCAAGGGATGTGGTGCAGGCTCCTACCCTGGGGTTGTTTAAGAGGAGGCTAGATGAACATCTTGCCGGGGTTTTTTGACCCCAGTACTCTTTCCTGCCATGGCGGGGGGTCGGACTAGATGATCTGCTCAGACCCCAGAAACTATGAAACGGTGACCTATATAACATACTTGATGTAGCCCATGCGGGGAGACCAAGGGGCTTTGCCCACGGTTACCCCGCTGTCGGTGAGAGCAACACCATGCAGCACAGCCCAGGTAGATGCCCTCTCCCGAGCTTCCCTCCGGCCCCGACGTTATATGATGTCACGAGCCCTGGCGCGGGGTCCAGCCACAGGAGCAGACCACGGTCCAGAAGCTGCAGCCACGTGCAAGCCGGCGGGGACGGCAGGTGCTGGATCTCCAAGCCGGGAGCATTTCTTAGCAGCCGCAGCAAACCCGAGAGTTGTTGGATCGTGCCAGGGCAGGGCTGGCCAGCTGGTCAAGTGAGCTCTTGTCAGTTGACCGGTCAAAGACAATGGCCATTTTACAAAAAAACTACATTTTTGTGGAGTTGGCTAGACAGAAGTTGGATTTTTTTGTATTGTTTTTCGACACATTTCTTCATGGCAACTTTACATTTCCCCCCATGTATTATTTGGACCTCTTGGCTGTTTTTTTAATCATTCTTGACCAATACTTGACCGGTCAAATCCCCAAGCCCACGACTGGGAGGCAGCTAGAGCTCTGCACCAGCAGGCTGCTGGCGCGCCCCCTCTCCAAGGGCTGAGCAGAATCAGCCTTCGCTCTGGCCTCGGACACCCGGTCCCGCGCCCAGCTCCGGCCGAGGCAACCCTGCGACAGCCCTCCATGTCTGACCGAGAAGCTGGGGAAGGGCCGTCACCTCCGCTCAGCGGCAGGTTGGGGGCTGCAACGGGAAGAAGAGCCGGGGCCGGCTCTTCTTCCCTGGCTCCAGCTCAGCAACCTGCCCCCCCATGGCCAGCCCCGCTCTCCTGCCTCTTGCTCATCTCAGGCCCAAGGGGTGGACCTGGGTGGTGCTTTATTCAGGACTTCCCCACCTCCATCTCTCCGGTGCCTGCAGGGACCCCAGCTCCGGTCCCCAAAGAGTCTGCCGGCACAGTCCCCACCAGCCAAATAAATGCAACCCTGCCCCCGGGCTCCCTGGCATTCACCCCCAGGAAGGGCACTGCAAGCTTTAAAGGACCCCCGTGGGCCGGAGAGGACCGCTCTTCCCTCCACCACGGCCTCTGGCAACAGCCCTGCCAGTCAACCCATCCCGGAGCTGAGGTCCGTGCTCCAGCTGGTTTGTAGGACCAGAGGTGTTTAAATTGCACGGAAATGTTTCCCGAAACCCAGACACGACGTCTGGGCAAGGCGCGGTGGAACCGACTGAGCAAGAGAGACAAGGAAGCGGCCGGCTGTATTGCAAGGACCAGCTGCAGGGAACGAGCCGACAGCCTGGGTGGCTGCCAGGACTAGATTAACACAGGCAAGCAAGGCCTACCCCACGTGAGCCCAGCATACCTCTTCGCAGCACCTCGGAGCGGGACGGTAATGCCTCCGTAACATTCATCACGCCGCCAGGCAGCCCCTTGGCTGCTGGGGTGGAGCAGGGCAGCTGCTTAATGAGTCCGGAGCAGGAGGGAGGAGAAAGCTGAGCTAGCAGAGGAGGTTGAGGAGGGGAGAACATGGACACCTGAGCTGGAAGGCGATGTCTACGTAACATTCATCACACCGCCAGCCAGCCCTTTGCCTGCTGGAAATGCAGCTACTTCTGGGGTGGGGCAGGGCAGCCGCCTAATGACCTTGAGCGTGTCCCATCCAGCCTGGTACCCAGAAGGAAGGGCACCCCTCCATGGGCTGCACACCAGGGACACAGCTGGGCCCACCCACCTGGCAGCTCCTGCAGTGGGGGAAGCTGCCCATTTCCTGCAAGAGGCAGCAGCAGCTGCAAGTCACCCTGCAGGTCACAGGCCCGGGGGCGAAGTCGTCTTGCCCCCGGGCAGCTCAGGGCTGCAGTCTTCTGCACCCGAAGGCTCCTCAGGAGAGCTGTTAGCCCGTCTCAAGGGCTGCAGGGTGGCCACAAGGACCTGGGACTCAGCACGCTGGCAGAACAGGAGGGGCTAGGGCTCGGAGAAGGGGCTGCTCGGGACCCGGGGAGGCGCACGTATTGGGAGACGCCAAATGCAAGACCCGTCCCATATCAGCCCCGTTCCACGATGCACCCCGGCCCACGTGGCCCAGGCGTCTGTGCTGAAGAGCAGGGCAGCAGCAGGCCTCTGCCCCACGGTTACCGGCTCAGGGCCAGGGCAAGATTTATGGTGGAGTCTCAGAGCTGTGGGGCTGCCAGAGGTCACGTCTAATCCAAGCCTGGCTGGAGGCAATATCAGCCCTGTCCAAACCGGCCCAGACACATCCATCATCTAAACTCTTCCTAAAGCTACTGTCAGCCCTGACGCAGCATCAGTCATCACACCCGAGCCCGCCCCGGGGAAAGCGGGGGGACCGCAGCAGCCAGCATCCTGCTCCTATAAAAGGTTGTTTCTAGATGCTCGAGAGACAAGGCAGAGGCTGTGCCCTCGCTGCAGAGGAAGGCCGTACTTACCCCTTCCTGCCCCCAACGCAGCATTCGTCTGATCCCGAGCACAGGGGCAAGACCCTCTGGAGTTGGTCATGGTAGCACAAAGGTAGAACTATGTCTAGATTAGCCTTAAAACAGTGTCCGGGGTGCATTTTAACCTGGTGCATCTGACAGCAAAATGCAGCAGGAGGCAGCTGCAAATGTGCTGCGCGGACTGATGCAGGCCCGGGTAGTCAGAGCTGTGCTGCGCGCATCCGGTCAGACCCTTGTGTGGAGCTTCTGCTGCAAGGGGAGGCAGCACGGGGTCCCAGCAAGGGCCCCGGGCCCTTCATCAGCCAAATGTCCCCCAAGAAGGGTGCAGAGGGGTGACCCCAGCGAGCCCCAGGAGCGGGCAGCAGACTAGTAGAGCCCCCGGGGAGGTCCCTGGTGCTAGACCCGCAGTGTGGCAAGGGGCTCGCCGAGAGCGGCACTGCTGTGCACGCCGCACACAGCCAGGGGGAGGTGGCTGGATAACGAGCGACACCGTTTGCCCGGGCTGAGGAGAGCCCAACTGGGCATGGGTCATGCTGGAGCCTGGAGCTCGGGCTGCTCCCCCTGCCCCACTCGGTCAGCAGCTTGTTGCCCACCACGCAGCCACATGCTGCTTAAACCCAGGTATTGGCATGTGTGTGCATGCATGCGCAGTGGGGGTCAGGTGTTGGCATGTGCATGTGTTAGATATTGGGGGGGGGGGTGCACGTGCGTGCGTGAGTGAGAGGTATGCGGGGGGGGTTGTCAGGTACTGGTGTGTGCGTGCATATGCACTAGAGATATTGGGAATGCATGTGTGCACATGTGCTCGAGAGAGGTATTTGTGTGTGTGTGTGTGTGTGTGTGTGTGTGTGTGTGTCAGGTATTGGGTGTGCACGTGCGTGCACATGCAAAGCAGCTATTGGGGGGTGCATGTGTGCAGACACGTGAGGTATTGCGGGGTGCATGTTTGTGTCAGGTATCATGTGCGTGTGGATGTGTGTGTACACACAGGGAGAGCTTGGACACCCTACATCTCAGCCAGTCACCCCGAGCTCCAGGCATTGAAGACGAGATAACCATTTTCCGGGGCGTTTCCCCCCATAACCAACACTTCCTTCCTCAGCAGCTGCTGACACCAGGGACCGGGTGCAGGAAGGGGCAGCAGCAGGGTCTGGGTGGGAGGTTCGGTGCTGGGGGCGAAGGCAGGAAGGGCAGGGGTAGGCAGCCAGGCTAAGTCATGGGTGTTGTCAAAGACCTGGCACAGTCGTAACACGTATGGGCCTTTTTACTGATACGTTTACATTTCAAAGCAGAACCTGCAAGGGGCAAAACTGGAATAGCTGAGGAGAGGCAGACACTGAACACAAGAGACACCGCACACGTGCCGGACATGAAGAGCGTGTCACGGTCACGGCACCCAACAGGGAGCAGGGGGTGCAGCCCGCCTAGAAGAAACCCAGGCAAAGATGAGGCCTGTGGGATCTTTTCACATGCCCAGATCTGTGAATCCCTCAAGGACTTCCCAAATACCCGGCTGCAAGGAGACACTCTGCCCCCACAATTACAGATCTATGCAAGGCTGCTGTATTTTTTTGGCTAATTACGTTGCATTTTAAGTTAAGTAGTGTTTTAGCTTAGGCTAAACACAGAACAGACTATTCTTGTTCTGGCATTTTATAACTTCAGTGCCACCACCTGAAGTCCAATATTGAAGTCTGGTAACAGGCAGATGGAAGATGAAACAAGACTGGGGGAAAGCAAGGGACGAAAGGAGGGTGACCAAGCGGCAGGAAGCCAGCGATCGGTTTGCACAACTGGCATTGCACTCATGAGTTCTGCATGTGCTCGTACACAATTTGCCTTGGTGGATTCCTGGCAGACCTCTCTCGATCCTGGAGAACAGGGGATGAAGCAGCCCCACAGGAAGGCAGGGTTTGGCCAGAGGGAGGGGGGAAACCCACATTGCAGGATGGGAGCCTGCTGGCTCGCTGACTGCCGCACGCTTGGGGTCAGGCCGTCAGTAGAGGAAAAGCTCCTCTTGGTTCAGCCAGTGCCCACGTTTTTCAGCTGCAGCAGTAACTCGGAGCATCGTTCCACTTCCCCACGGGATGAGGTACAGGGTGGACCCGGCTGAAAGACACTGAGATGGGACGACGGGGAGGCAGCTGCTGGTCCCAGGCTCTGGCCAGACAGGACTTCCAACCCTTGGAAGATGCTGCTCTGGAGCAGACATCAGCCGTTGCCACAACCTACGACATCTGCATGCAGCTTTTGGGGTATGGATGAACTGCATCACCCCCCTTTCCCGCTGCCTGCGCTTCTGTCGCTGCGGGAGCAGACAGACATAACTTGGGAACTGTAATGGCTTACACTGGTATCATTTGATACCGGTATAATGGTTACATCTACCTCCACCCTCAGCAAGAAGCTGGGGTCAGGCCTCGAGATGCCGCCCCGCTAGACCCCTACTCACTTCGTCTCATCTATCATGCCACACGGTTTGATTTCACCCTTTCCATTAAAAGCTGCTGATCTGAACGTATCGGATGAAGTGCCCCCACTGACCCAAATCACTTGGACGACCCCCAGCACGTGGGGTAACATGCTCAGCGCTCGCATCCAAGTGTGTGCTAGACAAGGCACTGCTGGAAAAGAGCCGGCTGTCTGGGTGAAGCTGACGCCAGCAGATGCAGGCTCTAGCCTTGCGCGCGTGGATCCAACTCCCGACAAACTCCGCAGGACTCAGTTTTGTATAAAAAACTTTTTTTTTTTTAATTTCACAAAATTGGGTGGCTGCGTTGCAGGAATAAAACCGGCCCTATACATAGGATCAGATGAAAAAGTCACCACGCGGGTTATTTATAGAGGAACACAGCAGTGTGAAGAATTCAGGTACATCGTGAGGAGTTTAAAAAAAAAAAAAAAAGTCTCCACCTGGATCCTTTCAATTTGAGGTTGATCGCACTAAAAACAACCTGAGCTTATTCTAAACCAGCCCACGGCCTGAACCAGGACTCCACGCTCATGCCGGGGACGCGGAGGGGACGAGGAACGTTTGGAAGGGGTTTCCTCTGGGAAAGGTGGAGGGTGGGGAGGCCCCGAGCACACTCTCGCTGCTAGGCACTGTGGAGTCTGCGGGCTGGACCACGACCAGTGTTATCCTGCGTGCTGGAAGGGACCAGGCCGCAGACATGGATGAGCACGTAGATCGCGAGCCCCAGACACACCTGCGCGTTCAGGGCCTGGGGAGCTCCCTGTGGATGTTCCTAGGGGATGAGCACGCCGGACTTCTTCAAGGCCGATCCTCTTTACTTTAGGAAACAAATGGCTCTGGGTGTTTCGTGCCCCTTGGGAAGTCTCTCTCTTTTCCCACAGGTGAAATGCCTTCTGGCCAAGCTTGGGAACACAAGCCCTTTGCATGTGTGACCTCTGCAACCCACCCTTGAAATGCAACATGAGGGACCCTGGGAGTTTTGGCAAGGGAGCTTGTCAAGAAAGCTCTCCCGGGAGGGAGAGGGCAGAAGATCCAAGTCGCACAGACAGCAAGAGTTTTATGTCCTTCTGCAGTCAGTAAGGGCCCATGCAAGCAGCTGAGTCTGGCCGTGTCAGCTCATCTGTGTTGGGGCATTTTGCTTCTCCCCCTCCCCAGTCCTTGCTTATGGGCAAGGATCCGGCTGCTGACCCCTTTCTCCCACCACAGCCCTGCAGACAGTGGAATGATAAAGCTCGGCAAGTGGAAGGCAAGGGGTGAGCAGAGGAAAGAGCCGTCTCCTGCCTCCGCGCCCACTCAGGAAAGAAATTTAAGAAAAAAAGGGGGAGTACCGTGTTCACTGAATTCTGCCCACCTGGCTGTCTGCAAGAGGTAGTTGTGGCGTTCACGCCCCAGCCATCCCAGCCCCAACCCATATGCTAGCGCTTCATTGCTACCTACTTTTTTTTTGTTCATTTTTTAAAGGAAAAACAAAACAAAAACGCATATGCTCCAAAAGAGAGGGACTAAAAACCTGTCTTTAATTCCTCAGCTGGCTACTGTACTGAACTACTCAAAGGGACGATGCTGCTACCACCCTTCCCTCCTTCCAATTCAAACACAAAATAAAAGATAAGCTGGAGCAGGAAAGCTCAGGTCAGCGAGTGGTTTTCTTCTAATTGATTCACTCCCAGCTCCACTTGCACGGGATCAATATTTCCTTTAATAAGTTAGCGAGGAGCCCTGGGGCTCAGCTACTGCACTTAACGATTATCTACCTGTAACGAATGTGGTCAGCAGTCCTGCAGTTCCCGCTGCTGAGCAGTGGAAAGAGGAGCTCCCTCCCTCTCCCACGCCTGCCCAAACTCTGGTTGCTGCTGTTCATCTTGATGCCTCACTCTTTCCACCTGGAGAACCCAGAACGTCAAACGCTGCCACCTGCAACACCTGGCAGCATGGGGACACCCCCTGCTCTGTCAGAGGATCCCAAACACAGACAGGGTGGAGGCAGCGAGATGAAAGAACCAGAACGGAGCAGTTGCTCCAGGAGAACAGACCAATGCACACAGGCTCCCTGCCAGCAACACGGAGGCACTACTGTCTACTGCTCTACAGCTTCAAAATGAACCCTCCTCAAGGGAGTACAACTAAAGAATGCCAGACTACTAGGGTGCGCGCGTGCGCGTGTGCAGGCAGGCTGACTGGAGGCAAAAAACCCTAAAAGGAACTGAAAAACTGAGGAATCCGTTTTTGGTCACCACTGTCTCGGCTCTGGGTGCTCCGTGCTGCGGGCTGAGTTAGGGGGCTGTGGAGGCCGGCGGTGCTCCCGCGGCAGGGGCAGTCACCCCTTCAGCTGGCGGCGGTGGCTGTTGCGATGGCGGGGGATCTGGAAGCAGAGGGAAGAGAAGTGGTGAACACACTGAGTTGTGGAAGACAGACGCTCATCGCGTGTACAAGCACAGACACTGCTCTCCAGGAAAACAGGAGGGTCTGTGACCCTTTCTGTCTCCGATTAGTGCACCTGCTTTCACGGTCTTTTTTGCCCTCGCAGGTCTGCACTGGCATCAGTGCTCACTTGCGAGGCATGGAAGTATTATCCCTTAGCCAGAGTGAGCAGCAAGCAGGCACCAAGATCTCATCCCAACCAGACTAGCACTACCTGCTGTGCTCAGACCCCTAGCACATTTCTTGCCTATTTAAAAGCACTTAACTATTTTCATCACCAGAGCCTATCCATACAGGCTCAAGTCGTGCATGCAGCTACAACACACAGGCATCTGTATATGTGGCAGGGAGGGAAACAAAAACAAGGGAGGACACAAAAGGACAGCTTCCGGGCAGAGCAAGTGAGCACAGGGAAAGAGGACAGTGATGGAATAGGACTGGGTTGCTCAATACAGAGACAGAAGTCAGCAATTGCAGCAAGGCAGAAAAGCCTCGGGATGTCCATTTAGTACAGAGGTGGCAAACCCAGGGGTGGTGGATGTTAACAGGGGAGAAGGACAAAGAGAGAGAGCATCAGAGAAGGAAGGGTGGAAGCAGCACGGGAACGAGAGCTCCTGCAGGCCTGAGGAATCACAATCCTTGGCCAGCAGGCACTGTGGGGTGAGGTACCCCGCTACAGCAGCTGTTCACACAGCTCAGGGGCATAAATCTGCCAGGCCAGTGGCAGCTCATACGGCCCCTTGTCTAGTTTAAGCTAGGGGCCAGCATAACCAGCTCATGACGAGGGAGCAAGAACCCCAGGCTGGTACAAAGCCCGCTTCTTTGGCTTATGGGTAGTTCCAGGGTGCCGGTTTGCTCGAGTGATCTTGGCACAAGGTCTAAAGACTCTGGGGCCAGATCTGCAGCTGGGGAAATGGGGCTTGTGGTTCATCTTCTGTCCAAGGTATGCACATTTGCCCTAGCTGGGGTCCTTTTCACAGTTGGTAGGGTTGGAAGGGACCTGAGCAGATCATCAAGTCCGACCCCCCGCCATGGCAGGAAAGAGTACTGGGGTCAAACAACCCCAGTAAGGTGAACATCTAACCTCCTCTTAAACACCCCCAGAGTAGGAGCCAGCACCACTTCTCTTGGAGGTCAGTCCCAGATCCTAGCTGCCCTGACCGTGAAGGAGCACCTCCTGATGTCTAGTCTGAATCTCCCCTCTGCCAGCTTGTGACCGTTATTCCTGGTCACTCCTGGCCATGCTCGGGGGAACAGGGACTCCCCCAGTGCCTGCTGGTCCCCCTGACTAGTTTGTAACAGGCCACTAGATCCCCCTCAGCCTTCTCTTGTGGAGGCTGAACAGGTTCAGGTCCTATTTTTTGCATTAGCTCTTCAGTTTTTCACTTCTTCCTGCAGACAGATTCCATGGGGTTAGTTTTTCTGATCTGCATTAAAAAAACCCCAACAACCTGGGGCCCAATCATCTAGGAATTCAGCTGTAGCTATTTCTCAGACCCCCTTCCGAGAGCTATTTTAGGTGAAACGGAAAGTGGTTTTAAAGGCGCTGTACTTGCCATTACAGCCCCTACAAATCAGAAGTGGACAACAGCATGTGGCAGGAATGGGGTGGGGGGCCAGGCAGGTTGAAATCTTCCACCAGTCCTCTGCAGACATCCCCAAACACACAGCTCCGACAGTCCCCACAGAAACAAAGGGGCACGAACGACAACCAATCACTTCTCTAGTAACTGCGAGACAAGCAATGGGGAAGCCGGGAGGCACGTTCAAGCAGAGCCACTTACACATGCCGTTTGGAGCTGCGAGGGGAACGCGAGGTCCGATGATGTTTCCCGACATGGGCGGCATGCCCGGGGGTGCAGGGCCGCTGCCTGGCGGGTGGATGTTGGCAGACACGCTTGGCATCATCCGGCCCGGCATGGGCTGCCCAGGTATCATCGCACCGGGTCCTGGCATCTGACCTGTGGAGCGTCACAGAGAGGATATGTTGAAACACTCGCATGAGCTAAAGAGAAAAGCAGTGGCCTAACCGCTCTCCGGACAGAAAGACGCAGACAGCTTGCACGCTCACAGCCCTCTCCCTGCACTCCAAGTGCCTCCCGTGACTGTCCCAGAGGAAAAGCCTCCCCACTCCTACCTCAACACACTGCTCTCAGGAGGGACTGCAGTGTGCTCGGACCGTGCCCAAAAACCACGATAAAACAGTGGCTCCTAAGTGAGCTGATAACTCGATTTGGCTGGAGGCCGGGTAAGAAGCAGCTGCTTGTGAACTTTGTGAAGGTACAAGGGACTGACTGCATTGGAAAAACCAGGTTTCCAACAGCAAAGCCCTTGGCCACTGGACTAATGGCTTCATTTAATAGCAGGAGGGAAGCCATGCAGCTACAAGTTGCACTTGCAGTAGTTGCGGTATTAAACCCATTCTGGGGGGGAGGGGAAGGCCTCCTTAATAAGCCCTCCTTGTGCTAATACCCTTGTGAAAGCAGCTTCTCAAAGATTTACACTTCACAAGCACCAAGAAACATTTCGAACCGCAGCTGCAGACACCTACAGTTCTCAGAAATGGCTTCTGAAACCACATTTGAAGAGATATTGCTCCATAATCTGATTACCTTTATTTTTTGAGGGATCAACGCGCACACGTTATATAGGCACGGTATCTTAGCCAGGAAAGCAGCTATTAAGACACAAATTGCAGCTACTTGCAATAAAGATTTAATTCCTTCCCATGTCCCAGGTACTTATGTACAATAAAAGGCGATTATAGAAGCCCTTCAAAATAACCGTGCGCCTCTGCTGGAAGGAGGAGATTCTCTACCGCAGGATGTATACTGAGAAAGTGCTCGGTGCTTGGACCGATACTCTTTAATGTCTTCATCAGCGACTTGGACGAGGGGGTGAAATGTACTCTGTCCAAGTTTGCAGATGACACTAAGCTACGGGGCGAAGTGGACACGCCGGAGGGCAGGGAGCAGCTGCAAGCAGACCTGGACAGGTTAGACAAGTGGGCAGAAAGCAACAGAATGCAGTTCAACAAGGAGAAATGCAAAGTGCTGCATCTAGGGAGGAAAAATGTCCAGCACACCTACAGCCTAGGAAATGACCTGCTGGGTGGCACGGAAGTGGAAAGGGATCTTGGAGTCCTAGTAGACTCCAAGATGAACATGAGTCGGCAGTGTGACGAAACCATCAGAAAAGCCAATGGCACTTTATCGTGCATCAGCAGATGCATGACAAATAGGTCCAAGGAGGTGATGCTTCCCCTCTATCGGGCGCTGGTCAGACCGCAGCTGGAGTACTGCGTGCAATTCTGGGCGCCGCACTTCAAGAAGGATGCGGATAACCTGGAGAGGGTCCAGAGAAGGGCCACTCGTATGGTTAAGGGCCTGCAGGCCAAGCCCTATGAGGAGAGATTAGAGGAACTGGACCTTTTCAGCCTCCGCAAGAGAAGGTTGAGAGGCGACCTGGTGGCTGCCTATAAGTTCGTCAGGGGGGCACAGAAGGGAATTGGTGAGTATTTATTCACCAAGGCGCCCCCGGGGGTTACAAGAAATAATGGCCACAAGCTGGAGGAGAGCAGATTTAGATTAGATATTAGGAGGAACTTCTTCACAGTTCGAGTGGCCAAGGTCTGGAACGGGCTCCCAAGGGAGGTGGTGCTCTCCCCTACCCTGGGGGTATTCAAGAGAAGGTTGGATGTGTATCTAGCTGGGGTAATGTAGGCCCGGCACTCTTTCCTGCTTATGCAGGGGGTCGGACTTGATGATCTATTGAGGTCCCTTCCGACCCTAGCATCTATGAATCTATGAAAGAATGGAGGCTACAATAGACGTTACAAGTCAGGAAAATTTACAGCTGCATTTAGGACAGAGTCCTTCTGGCACAAGGAGCTACTTCTCAAGCTCCTGCTACAGCCCAGCAGCTGGAAGGAGGCTGCAGTGGAGGAGTTTGTCAGCACCCGTAATTCCCTTAATTAAGGGATGAAGAATGTTAGCACCTGTAACTCTCTGAATTAAGGGATGAAGAGTATATTTAGTCTCTCAGATGTGCTGGCACCTTGGACAGCATCACACGCAGCTACACCAGGCTGTTAACACCCCAGGTGGCACCCAGCGCCTGCCAGCTCCCCGAAATTCAGCCCTCTCCCTCCTGTGCTGCTCCAAACCCAAGCAGCATGAGGACCGAACCAGAGCTGAACAGAGAAGCATTCGGGAATCAAGTCGTGTACAACAATCGACGGAGACTGGGAGGCACCGCCGGTGCAGAGGGGCTACCTCGCCGACCCCATGGCTCTGCAAGGGCTGCCTTTGCACGAGGACCCTGGAGAAGAAGTCGGTGCCTTTAGTGTTCAACTCTGGATCAGCATGAAACAGCTGCATCTACCGCGAGGTACAAGAGCTCAGCCATGCTAGGAGGCGTTGTTAGCTATGCTTGTAAGGGAGTTGTCATGCTTTCCATCACCTCGGCTCCCTCCCCAAGCCCCGAGTCCTGGGGCGGAGGGGAAGGGGCTGGGGAGCGAGTGCGGCAGCAGCTCCTGGACAGCAATCAGTACTGACCGAGTCTTTGAAGAGTAACAACGTTAGGATGTTACATGAGACACCACCTTGCTTGGGAATTTCAGGGAAGGCAGCTGAGCAGGTCGCACATCTTTCAAACCCCCAACAGGACCTGGACTCGTAGGTGAATGCAGGGCACTGGTCCTGGGTAAACCAACTGGCCCCACCAACAGCTCGGCACGTGAAGAGCCGGACTAGGCTTGGGGAATCCAGACAGGTAGCTGCTCGCTCTGTGCAACCCCCAAGGCAGTCTGCATCTGTTGCTCAATGGCAGAGGTACCCAATCCCGCTGGCTGGAGTGCACAGGAGGATTAAGGTAACCTAACGCCATAATTAGAGAGAGGCAGTTAGCCCTGTTAGTCTGAAGTCAGCAGGAGGCAGGGCAGAGCACAGCCGCACCCTACAGAATACCTAATCCCAAGATGCATAAGCTTTCGTAAGAGACTGCTCACTTCCATGTACTTTGCTGTCCTTACGAGAGCTATGGATCTCCAAATTAGCTCATAAGGTGCAGCTCTGCTCTGCTTAATGCCACAGTGACCAAGTTCTCTGACAAGCCTGCAACATGCTGCAAGAGCTATCCAATCATTTGAGCAGAGCTAACTGCAGCAAAACAGGGTTTTGGTAAGGTGCTTTTAAAAAAAATTTAATAAGGGGAAACACAACAAGAAGCTTTTTGGAGACGGATACAGGAGAGCAAGTTGCAAATGCACTCGCACACGTACTGCACACAGCTTGTGGCCAGTGGCCTGTCATAAGCATCTCTGACATTTTCCTTGCTACGTGTGAAAGAGCAGCAGGAGCTGACCAGAGAAGGCCACATAGGGTCAAGACTCCCCCCTTCCAAAATCAGCAAAACAGCCTCCACGCCGGCGATCACACGCAGGTGGATGCGACAGACCACAGCCTGGACCCCCTGCTTCCCATATGGCAAATGAAATGGCAGACTCCTTAAGCACTCTTCCCACTGGATCCAGCAGTCTGCCCTCCGTCCTCGGTACGCACCATACAGGTGAGTAAGGCCCATAGCGCCAGAGCTGTAGATGTCCGCAGAGAGGAAACCGGGTTTCAGACGAATTCGGCTGGAAGGTGCCCAGCTTGGCCCAACCCCCCCAGCCGGAGTAGCAAGCAGACGGCAGGAGCAATGAAGCGTTCCTCAGCTTGGAGCACAGAGGACTTAAGCAGACACAGCATGAATTTACTGCCGCTGGCATCCGCGTGTCCGTTTTGGGCCAGCTCATTCATTAGAGATGAGAAGCAGGCAGCAAGGGCAAGGCCGAACACGGCAGGCAGCGTGAGAACACGCCACCACCGAGGGCTGCAGCCAGTCAGGGATCGAGGCTTAGAGACACAGCAAGCCATTAGCATTAGAAATGGGTCACGACTTAAGAGGATCCACTGCCAGTCAGAGGTAAGGGAAAGCTCCAGAGCATCCTTGGGTTCGACAGCCCCCTTTCTCCCACCCTCTGGGAGCTTGTGGCTCCGAACAGGTGAAAACGGCAGGAAGAAGTGAATCAAACGCCTCCTTCTCCCTTCTGCAAGGCAGCCTACGTGCCTCGCAGATCAATTTAACCAGCACGTGAGAGCTCGGCTGTACCTTCTCCCCATCCCCCAAGCCCCTGCTGCTCGCGGGTGCGGGAACGCACCTGGGCCTTGGAGCAAAGCCCGTGCGAGACCGCGAGCGCCGAGGTAAGCCGAGGTCAGTTGGTCAGTGCCAGGCGCCAGGATTCTCCGCTGAGTTGCATGAGACAGATGTGGGAACTGCCTTGCATCAAGAGGCTAAAAAGGTCACTGCACGCAAACGGCTGCAGAGAGCAGCTTGGATTACAGCGGTGGGAAGAACCAAAGAAATGCTGAGAGCGCGAGACGAACAGCCGGGGACAGTTTCCAATCCCGCCGGGAGAAGAGGGTGCGAGGCTGAGCCACTGACAAATAGCTGGGCTCTTCCCCTCCCTCACTCCACAGCCTGCTGTTCCTAGGGCTGCAGCTGCCGTTCCTCTGCTCCGTTTACCTGTTCCCCTCCACCATCTTGAGAGCAATGAGCCCTCCAGGAGCAGCCTGCAGCTCAGGGGCTGCCTTTGCCAATGCAGTTAATTCCCTGAAACCCAACACAGGGACACACAGGTGGTAACAGTCATGCTCAGGTTTCCTCTGCCATGCACAAACACGGGTAATTGTTTTTGGTCTATCCTGACATACCCCACGTTCCCGTGAAGCTCGGGACCTTTGCCATTGAGGGTAGGATACGCCCCTTTTTAGCAAAAGACCAATGGAAGGATCTACATGTGCAACCAAAGTCCAGATGAGTCTTGAAAAGGGGGAGAAGCCTCTGCCCCGAGTATTACGAGTCATGTTAGGCAATGGGGCAGCGCGTGCCAGCCATTCACTCTGGATAGCGGGGTGCAAATCTGGATTAGCTCACAAGTGAAACAAGCTGTGTGCATGCATGCCTTGCAGTCTGGCACACAGGTGGTGGTAGCTCACAGCCTGGGGCATGCAGGGAGTCTGGGCAGGTCAGGTCCGAAGGGCCTGTGCAGAGCCAACAAGGCATGTGGCTCAAGCCAGTGCATGCACTCTCGCGCTCTTCTTTTTTTAATGACTGGTCAGAAGTAGTCAGATCAGCACCACCACAGCCCTGACTAAGCATCCCGTGTCCGATACAAAGGCACACGTGCCTGATGCACCTGGACAAAGGTGGTCAGAGAAGCAGCAAACAAGGCTGCAGTTGTCGGAGGGGTGAAGGCACAGGAAACAACCTTGTGCCAAGGTAAGAAACAGGAGGAGGAGGAATGAAGTTGCGGGGGCCTTTGTCGGACAGGAAGTTTGTCTCAGAGGGGATGGAAAAGAGGGGAGCGACAAGCCAGGAAGAGGATTTTAGCAGCACTTTGAAGGGACCTGAGGGGATGCGACTGCAGGTGCCGAGCCCTGGGAGGAGATGCCAAAGCAAGATGGTCAGGGAGGATATGAGAGAGGATCCTGGAGACGGGATGCAGGAAGAAACACCAGGGGAGAGCACCTGGCTGGAGGCAGCAGAACCTGGTGCAGAAGCAGAGGTAAGCTGAGGCAGCACCAACAGCGGCTCTCAACCAGGCTGCCGCCACATTCAGAACGGCGACAGAGGGGTGCCCGGATCTTGGGAGGCTGAGAACCACTGGTTTAGGCCACGGCCGTGGGTTAGAGAGAACAAAGTCAAGGGCAAACTTCAGATACGAGCAATTCCACCGGCCTGGAAAAGGAGGAGGAGGGGACAGGCACCCAGCTGGAGACCGGCATTTGCCACGGAAGCAGAAGATTGTTGCCAACAGTGCTCATCTTGATACCAATCAGTGTCATGTATTTCTATCCTGATTAGCAAGCTGTGTTATTACTTGCATCTATTAGGCAATTATTATTGATAGATGAAAAAGAGAAACCTTCTGAGCTGCAGTGAAGCCCCGGCCTTGGCTGAATTAATGGAGTGTCACCCATGTTGTTAAAGACAATCTGCCTCAACTTTTACAAACCTTTGCTCTCCGAGACATTGCCCTTGTGAGCTGATTTCTTGAATTCGACTCCAGTGGTGTTCAGAAGACCACTGTGTCTGACTTAATGTTACAGTTAATTCTATAGATATTTGTTCCTTGCCAAATGAAGAATCGAGTTGTAGCACTGTTTCCCTACACGCTCCGCTGAGCTGAGGTTCCCAACACAGCCTGTAGAAGCAGCCTGCAGTTGAGGAGAAGGGTAGCTTTTTATCCCTTTGTATGCTGCCGCAGCAATACAGCTATTTTATTTCAGAAGTGGCTGAAGATGCTTGCAAAAAATAATCGTCCTCTCAACGTTATTATCAATTTCACAATACATCAGTGTTCATTTGTCAAACCCCACCAACCCCAAACAGGATTAAGCAAGTGGACTTCACTACTGTCAGTATGGCAGTATAGAAATGAAATACTCTTTCTATAGCGATCAGATGTTTTTTCACTTAAGGACGCAGCTTCAGTAAGACAGGGGCTAAAGCAGAAAATGTTGAAGTGTGACCTACATAAGGAAGACAGCTCAGGAATAGCAGGCATGTGAGGAGATAAAATGGAAAGGTTTGCTAAAATTGGTTTTATCCTGCTGAAAAATCCTCACACATTTGCAGGTTTTAGGTGTTGTCTGAAGTGTTGTTCTCCCTGGCTCTGCATGACACATGCGTGTATGTGTGTCACACTTGTAAATGAAGAGACGCTCAGGGGACTGCTCTGAAGTATTTACTAGATGTCCCATCTCCACTGAAAGAAGGCATTGGAGAGGCCCTGGAGTGGTAAACTGAAGTCAGCTGTCACTATTCTTTGAAGTGATGCAGGGAGGATGCGAGGCAGAAGCTTTGCAGTTCCAGATACTCCTAGTCACTGCTTGCAAGTTCCTTCCCAGTAGCAAAACCCTCTGCACAGCAGGCAGCACCAAGGGAGGGGAAATCAGATTCCTAGAGACAAGGGTTCAGAGAAGGGAAAGTACCGTCTTTATCTCAGTAAGGCAAGACCCACCCCCCCCAAAAATAAAAATCAGCATGGGGAAAAAGCCCCCTGTTTTATATTTGCACATGAAGCAGAGGAGGGAGCAAGGCAGCTGTTTGTGACTCTGACCCTAACCCCAGAGGAGGGGTGGGTGGGTGTATGTGGTGAGGGGGGGAGATTCAAGACAACCTCCCAATTCTGAGATTCTTTACCTGGAAAATGATAACAAATTTATACATTTTCCATATATAGAATCTAATGCCTGGGGGGCTGTTCTGTATTCAAGTAGATACGGTACCAGTGCTCCACTTGGAAGTTTCGTCCGTGCTGTCTGGGCAAGCGGAAGGGGATGCTTCTGCTGGAAATGACGCTCTCACCCAAGCCAACGTGAGATCCTGCACGAGTGGGGAGAGCAGGCACGTGGCTCTGGTCCGGAGGTCTCCAGGCCCGCTCCACTGTGAGACAATTTTGTGGTATCCACGAGACGCATTTCAGCCCCACTGCAAATCGCTTTCATTCAGTGACTGAAATTGTTACTGCTAAGCAATCTTCAGGATAAGGCCTTCCTTCAGCATGTGCTTCCAACATACGCTGCAACCAATGATCCCAGAGCCAAGCGCTGAGTGATTAGTGACGGTAACTCATTTAGCATCCACCTCGAAGGAAAGGCAGGGTTTCCACTGCACTCGCATAGTGCATCCGTCGCTTCCCTCTAGCGCAGCTCATTCACTTCTGATTATACTGGCATCACCCTGAAGTCGCACATACCAACCTGAATGCCAGGGTGTGCTATGCTGGAGCTGACAGATTGGGACCTCTAGCAGCGGCAGGCCCACCACCATTTTTCTACAACACCACACGTACAACTTCGCATTCCTTCCCAGGAAGTGGCAAATTGCTCATCTGCTGCACCAGTGAAGATGATCACTGAGCACAGCCCCACGGGCAGACTTTGAATATTTATGCATCTTAAATAATGTATATTTGGAAGGGGGTTGCAAGTGCAGAAACTCACTGGAGAGGTTCTGCTGACATCAGAGACAATACAATGCAACCGTCTTCTGGCATCCTTAGCAGAACCATTGACCCCTGGCTGTCTCATTTACTAGTCCAACTGTGCACCGCTTTTTGCATGGTCAGGTTTTCACTGGTGGAATGAGACAGCCTCCAGCCAACTAATGGAAGGGACCCAAACTTTCTACCTGTGATAGTTACTTAGAGTGAGATACCCACCTATATAAAATGTGCTTCTTCTACTGCTATGTAAGCAGCCTTCACCAGGCATTATTAAAATCACAGAAAAGGGACATAAATACCCTACTTCAAGACCAGCTTTATTGGTGGTTCTTCTATCAAAACAGGAATTAGCACACCCTACCTCTGTACCATGCCATCAAGAGGATGCAGAATATTAGTTCCCTATCCAGCTTCAGGATGCTAAAGAGTTCCTGTTTTCCTGTTTTCAAATATACTAGAAGTCTGTAATCACACACACTTCCTGGCTTGTCGTTGGTAAAATGAAGTGAAGAATTTTCCACCATGACTACTTTGCAGTCCTTTTGTGACTATTTTCTGCAAAATTCCTTCCATCATTAGTTTACTGGATGGAGTTCTCATTCACAACTGGTGAATGCTGGAGAACGATGGCCAAGGGCAGATTTAAAAATCCAAAATCTGGGTATCTGCACAGGAGAACTGGCTCTTGGACTTGCACTCAGCAAATCATGGAAATGAGATAACGTCATGTGAACTGCGTGTCATTAAGAACAGCTCGGTTGTTCAGTATCAGATATGTCCAATGGTAGGCTTGAGAGCAAGCTACAAGGAATGATTCACACAAGGAGCTCATTGAACAAATTTCAGCTGCTGCATCAGAAAATTGGTTCTGAACAATTTGCTAACAAAGAGAGGCAATATTTAAATAATGCATCATAAAATGATTCACCCAGTTCTCCGGGTAGCCTATGGGTGTGTCTGAGACTATCCCCATAACACATTTCTACTTCAAAAATGAAATGCCATTACTAGATTAAAAACAGTACCTTGAGGGAGTTTCTTCTGGTTTGCTCAAGACTGCTGCACTGCAGAATTGTTAAATACTTAATACTCACTTATTTCCTAGCACCCTTTATCCAAGCATCTCAACCCCTGCTAGGTGCTTAGCATAACTCTCCGCTCACAGACTGCACGGAGAGAATAAATGATGCGCCTGAAGATGGACCACCAGCAGCAGAGCTAAAAACAGGCCCTGTGAATCCTGGTGCTAACCACAGGCTGCAGCATCTTTCAAACGCAGAATCATTTTTCTATTCTACAATAATTTCCATTGCTGCTTTTCATTGTTTTACCGTTAATACACCTACTGCTGCTAAAAAACCCAAAACAGTAAGTTCAAGGAATGTCAGAAATTTTGCCTAAACCTTTAAAAAAGGGAAATGCATCTCCACAGAAGTCTTCTGAATCAGCCGTGCTGCCCAGGTCCTGTAGCACATCTTGGCACCACACAGTCCTTGGAAACCCTGGTAACGGTCTGGGCACTATGGAGGGCAAGTGAAAGCCAATCACATCCCAACACTTGAGCTACAAAAGACTGCAGAGCACAGGTCTGTAGAAGGAGAAACCCAAAGCCCCACAGATGAATGGACATATCCAAGGGCCACAACAAGTCAGTGGCAGAGCTGAGAAAAAATCCAAGTCTGGTTCCCAACTCCCTTCTCTTAAGGGGTTATTCAGACCCAGCTCGAAAATACGTGGAGATGGGGAGAGCCTCTCACTTGCAATTGGCTGGATGTCTCTCTCGGTGTGCGCCACCTGATCAGACAGCAGGGCACATTTGCTTCTCCATTTGGAAGTCACCCACCAGCCTCTTAGGGGAAGGTCTAGGTGGTGGATACAGTTATTCAAAGCACCTTTCCTGCACTGAGCCTGAGGGAAGGTTTCTCTCTGGGGTAGCTATTCTACTACCTCTACCTGGTGCTTCCAACATGCTGCTTCATTGCTTGGGCTTCTGCCGCTCTGGCACACCGGTAGAAAGCAGTTCCAGGGTACAAAGGCAGCCCCCAGGCTGTGGAGAACGGCTCTCCGTCATTTCCAAAAAACTAGGCATCTGAACTACAGACAGGGAGAGCATAAGCAGGACTCTGCTCTCTGCGAGAGACCAGCACTGGTAGCAACCTCCTGTTACAGGCTTAATTACTGCTCTGCTTGGAGCAGTCATACCCCCATGCATCTTTTGCACTTTGTGGACAAGCTACAACCAGGAAGGCTGCTACGGATAAAAGCTGTGCTCGGCTAATGACAGGAGAAAACCCAAGCTGCAATACGTGTTTTCTGAGCACCTGGATATAGCAATCACTTGGAAACCCTAGAGACTTGGGGTGGGGGAGCAGCTATGTGGGAACACCGCTTTGGGAGCAGGCTTCACCAGCCTGGCACTATTCTGGGCCATTTAGTATATATTTAAATTCAAATTCTGAGTGGGAGAGGAAAACAGGCACGAAGTGAATTGCTACTGTACATGTTGAAATTGCATTCAGACACCTCCTCTGGATGGATTATAGCAGCCTAAGGATTTTTGACTGGCTGGATTTTAGTTTCAAACCATGCAGTAATGTTTTAAGAAAAAAATGTGAGTTCTGATTTAGGACCTGGACAGGGGTCAGACTAGCACACCCCTGAGGTCCCTATGGAGGTCCCAGCATGTTCTGCAGACTCCTGCATTACACGCAACACCCAAGACAGCCTCTCGCAGCACAGTGCGACAGCCAACAAGATGACAATACTCACCCCGGTCCAGCGCTTCTCTTCAGGAGTTTTGTATTTTTAAGTGAATTTCATCCCGACATGACAGCTGCGGAGATGCTCTCAGCCCTGCAGGGGCCTGCACACGTTTCCAGAGCACGCCACAGTGGAGGTGGTATGTGGGCTGCAAGACGGCGTGCCAAATGACAGCAGAGAAGAAATATACTGGAGGCACTTTCCCTTGAACTGAGCTTGTTCAGCATCTCTCTCACAGGACTTTGATGGCAGGTGCTCTCAACTCTCAAACGGAGCTGATGTAAGGAACCGTGCCTGCTTCTCTGGTCTGAGATGATACAGGCCAAAACTAAGTTACTGTCACCTTTGGGGGAGAAACTGGAGCCAAAGGGAGGGCACAGGGTGATTGTTTTCTTGCATTTGCTGCCTGGTTGAATTTGTGCTTTCCTTTTCTCTTGGAGCCACAGTTAGTCTCTCTTCCTAGCTAGAGAGAAGCACCTAATTCCTCTTCAATTTCTACTCCTGTTTCAAAGGCAGGTTAGCACTTAAGAACTCCAAAAACCCCTTCTTTGCATTTCTAGACACCTCAGTACCATTCGGATACCTGGCTCTGCACTCTCAAAGAGGACAGAGCCCCTCCGAGTCCTGCTGCAATGAGAGGAACCAAAGGGCAGCAACCCTGAGGGAGCCAAGATCCTCTTGGGATGAGAGGCAGAGATGTACCGAACTTCCCACCCAGGGGCACCAGAATCCATGGGAAAAGTGTCAGGGAAGGACAGAGCTGTTCCCTTCCACAAGAGATTGCTCTGGGAGTTCAAAGAGATTTTTTGACTCGCTTCTGAAGCATCTTTGCAGTGGCCTCTCTCCGATTTCAGGATTGCTAGGTGGAGGTCCTGAACAAGGGGAATGCCACAGTGTCACTCCCTTCTACACCTTTTGGGAAGAGCTCAACTGATGCAACAATCTATTTCCTACAGACAGCGGCCCTGTTTTGAGCACGTTTAAGGGGGACACGTGTTAAGTTCAAGCCACATGCTCTGTCCTGCATTAGCACACAGATGTGCCTCCTGCCCAATACCAGCTGCAGTCTGGTACCAACACAGTACGCCCTGGGCTGTGTTAGCTGATGGGCAAGACTCTTTTTAGAAAGTTCTCACTATGGCTCTGAGGAAGAAAAAATGGACTTTGCTGTTGCAACTGCACTTAATGTAAGGTGAGTTCATATACAAGGGTCTTCCTTTGCTCTCCCAATCATCACACGGTTTTTGCTACATGTTCTCCAGGGCAGAAGGAGGCCTGCCCTGAGCCCCTCCCTACCAGCTCTCAAAAACGTTTACAAGTGAAACACAAGTTTGATGGCTGCTCCTTCACAGAGGAGATGACCAATGTCGCTGAGAGGTAAAAGATTTTTAGCTAATGGACCCTCTTTCATTCCCCCTGCAGCTATGTGACCTGGAGCAAAAACTGTCGTGACTTCAAAGGGATTTAAAAGGATGCTGGATCCACTGGAACAGCAGTTTTCAACCTGTGGTCTGTGGACCCCTGGGGGTCTGCAGACGATGTCTAAGGGGTCCACAAAAGATGACTAAGATCAATCAAAAGTAAGTGAATACAAACATTTACAAGTCAAAGAGGTCTGCAAATAAAAAAAGGCTGAAAATCACTGGACTACACAACGGACAACACAGACAAATGCCCTGCAACTGGGCCCTGGCATAACTGGGGAATACGAAGTGTGCTAGAAGCAGCAACATGCACTCAAAAGGAAGTGAAGCACAGCTGGTAGTTTGTCATAAAAGCCCTGAAGCATTCACCTGGGGCTCCCTTTGGGATGGAGATCCATTGAGAAGGCCCCACACTAGCCTCAGGCTGACACCCTCCTTCAAGTGCAATCTGGCTGTGGGAAGGCTGGAAGCCAGGGTTATTTTCTTCTTCTGTTAATAAATGTTTTACAGACCTTCAAATCACCCTGTTCTGAACCATCTCTTCACCAGCCTACTCCAAGCACTCAAGGGCTGCTTCACTTAGCATTTTATTCACGGTCTGTTGGATCCACAGCTAGACTTTTTATTCCTTACTAAGGGAGAAAGAGGACAAAAGTGAAGTCTGTTAATTATGCTGTTGGGAACCACAACGAAGTCCATGAAATTAAAACCATGCAGCCAAAGCAGCAGCTACAAGTGGGCTGTTGCACCAGTATGCCTCCTCTCCTGTGCCACTCAGGCCCCCTGCTCTCTTCCATTTGGAGATGCTCCAATAACATGACACCTGAGATATCTCAGTCACTGAGAAACTCTTCCAGGCGTTCTCCAGTGAGGCTGAATGGGGTCAATGCCTTGCAGAAGCTGGACTGGCAAGACAGCCCTTACTTGCCCACTTTCCAGTGAAGGAACCTGCCCCTCTGCTTTACAAAGGCCTCTCTACATCACTCTGGGTGCGGGGAGGACTTGCCTGCATCACAGACCAGTTCCAGACAGGGGCAAAGCACTTTTTTGCAAAAGCTGCTTTCAAGTTTGGCATGGGGCAAAGAACTGGACTGATGGCCCCAAAGCCAGAGGTTCCTCACCTACTCGCTTTCCCAGGCTGCCTCCTGGCAGCATGCCTCAGCCCTTTCCAGGACAGACTTCTTTCCCACGTCAGGGGAATTCTGCCCTTGGTCTTTGGCACCTCCGCAGAGCTTGCTCACGCGAGTCCTACCCAACATCTACAACAGGGAAGCAAATCTGCACTGTGGCCAGATGCCCAATAATGATTTTGTTAAGCTCATTAATTCATTTTAGATAGGCCACAAGGACTGCAATTATTCAGTAATAAAATTCTGTTTGCTGCTGATGGAAATAAAAACTTCTCTCGATTCCATTACTAATCCCCTGAGGCGTGCAGCCACAAGTTAATGCATCTCTCCAGAAGAAAATGTATACACAAGAGAAAGAGGGGAAGGGGAAGGAGATGGGAGTGGGAGGAAGGACCTACATCATAAGTACTTGTGTGGACCATTTTTGCAGCCAAATGGTGCACTGGAAAGATCCCAAACATTGAACTGAACTGACAGCCTGGCTGTAGCAGAGACAAAACCTCAAGGGAATCAGAGTCCTCTCTGCACACAGGAACCAGAAATTATTTCATGTGCACAAGAGTCCACCTGTCATAAAAAGTAATAACTCCTGCCAAAGACAACAGGCAGTGGACTAAGCATGAAATCAGCCATCAGGAATGCCCTATTTCTAAATGGCCTGGCTTTGCTACTGACCTGCTGCCTAAAGCAAGCCACTTAGCGACAGACTGTCCCGCTTGAGCCAGTCTTCTGCTATTGTTGGCAATCACGTCACTCAAACCCTCTCCTAGATTTATCAAGGCCCTCTTCAACCAGTTTGGTTTCTTCCGCCACTACTCCCATTGGGAGGAAGGCCATTCCAGATCCTCCCTCTGCTGACAGGTAAATGCTTCCTAATTTCCAGCTGGAGTTTATCAAGGTCAATATGTACCACCCACTTGCTCATGCCAGCACTGCTCTACACTACAGCTTAAATGGTCATTCTTCCTCCCAAGTCTTTCCTCACACGGTGCTGCCACAGAAGATGACCGTTATCACTTCTCAGCCTTCTGTTTGCTAGGTCCAGCAAGTCCCCTCGCCTAGGCTAGGCTCCCCTGCTCCTGGACCACACAACAGCCCTTCGAGGCTCCTTCATTTGAACGGAGCGGTTCTGAGCAAGGCTGGCCAGCGCTGTGCAGTGTTCCCCAGGAAGTCTTGCTAGCACCTTGTAAAATGGCATGACCTGTTTCCTGTCTCTGCTGCATGACCTTGCACTGTGAACCCTTATATTTCATACCATTTCTACTATTCCAGTTCTCAAAGTATCTGGCTTTTTCTGTACAAAATGCCAATCTTCTGTGGCAATGCCTCTCTGCTCTGTTGTCGGCATGTTTCACTAGCGCTATCCTACTGTGAAAGAGGAGGTATAGGGCCACCCCTTGAGAGCGCTGCTAATAACGCCCCCGGCCCAAGAGTTCCTCTTTCAGCACCACCCCTTGCTGACTTCCCTCTACCTACTTGACTCTTGTCTGGACTTCCCTGGTCTACAAGACTGGGACATAGTTCTTGCATCTTGAGGGAGACAAAGCGTAAATCCTCTTTAAGGCTTACTTATCTAACTACTCCATGATCAAAGAAAAGTCTTTATGAGGCTGCAGATGTGACGGGGTTCAGAGGACTTCTCCCTGTTCCTCTAGAAGTTCACCGGGGATGAGTGAGTCCAGCACCTCTTCTTTCCCCAGGAAGGGAAGGCTCTCCCATACACTCATGTCATGGGACATGTCATTGGAATTGAAAAAGTAATTGAAATGTGCTGGCTCTGTCAGGGCATTCACATTTCAGTTACTTTAATAATGGCTCAAACCCATAAGCTTACTGTGATTCATGTGGAGGCGAAACTCTTGCTGGGAAATAATTCTTTGATCCCAACTTCCTTCAAATCTCCAATGAAAGTACTGGAAACAAGGCTCCTCCATTTTTGTCTCCATTTGTCCTCTCTCTAAAGCAACTGGGTTTCACCAGTGTTTTAAAAGTTTTCTGCATTGAAAAGTTGGGTCTGGAAAGTCTGCTGGACTTACCGATTGGGAATTCCTGATGAAGGCAAATGGATCAGTCTATGGCGACTGGCCCGCCCAGGAAACTTGATGCTTTTCCCCCACAAAAGGGTAGGTTTCCTTAACAGAGATGTAGCAGAATTAAAGTTTAGACAGGAAGTCCCTTGCAACAGCCACAGAAAGAGGGCCCCCTATGCTGGGACTAGGCCATTCATCCTGATGGCAGCCAATCTGAAACAGCTGAACTATATCATCCAAGCCGTTAGCTCTTATCTAAAGGCCTGCTGGCAGTTTTGTGCCAAGTTCTCTGGCAGACTAGGGAAAAAAAATCTCATCTGTGTGGATTTTACCTATATATTTAGCGACTTATCTAGAAAGAGGACGGCTGAGAAAAGAGAGGCTTAGCTCAGAAACAGTAAGCACAAAGTCTCTTCCAGGTGTGCCCTCAGTTTGTCTGCTCACTGGAGGGCCCGTCATCTAAAAAGGATGCCAAAGCCCCTCCAAACAACACGCAGATGCTGCTTTGGCCACCCTAGAAACGCGACGGTCTTCCTAGTGGAAAGCAGAACAGCAACAGACAGACTTAGACTGTCAGCTTCTCTCAGGAGGGATTATATTTTCCTGTGAGCACGGTGCCCAGCAGAAAAGGCAGGCATTCTCACTACAAATGGAGGAAAGCTGTGTCCCACTGCAGTGGAAAAGGGAGATGGGGAGTGGTGTGGAATTAATCAATCTGGAGCTCTTCCCAGCCAGCAGGGTTACTAACCTAACTCCACGTTGCCAAGGAACTTTAATAAGCAGAGGTATTCAGGTTCCCTCCGTTTCAAGTCCTGCCGCAAAGGGATCACTCTCGACAGCACACATTCAGATGGCTGAATGCTGGCTTCAAGCATCTTTAAGAAAAACTAAGAATCAGAGGAGGAATGTGTTTGAGACGAGGGCTGTCATTATACACATGCAACAAAAGAGATGGGAGTGCAGATTTAACTCTTAAGTTTTTAGCAGAGCATCTGTAGGATGCGACTCACTGTATTTGTTGCCAAGGTTGCTTCGTTTTAAGAGCTCTCCCAGCAGATACTCACACTGCTGGGATGCAGAGAAAAGGGATATCAAGCAGCGAGTGGCCTCCCCTGCCTGTTTTGCCATGTGGACGGTCAGGTCAATTTGGGAGTCTCTGGCTCAGGAGCCCCTTCCTCTCGCACATGGAAAATCCTTGCCCTGAGGATACCAAACTCCTCATGCTGAAGGCCGCAGTGAATTTGCCCCATTTTCAAGTACAAAAACTACCCCTAGTCATCTCAGCTGGAAGCTGGAGAGTTTTGCCACTTGAAATGAGGGCAACTTCCTTGGTCTTCGCAAGAGGTTTTCCTCTCAAACTTTCTGAACCTCATGCAAGATTTTGAGGTAGCCCAAGGTGACTTCCGCTTCCCGCAGAAGACTACAGAAGCCGAGTGAAAGAGGACGAGAGGAAAGAAAAGTTGCTTAGGCCCCTGAACTCTTCCAAGAGATTGTTTGCTGGAGAACTCCAAATTCTTACCCCGAATAAATACTGTGACATGGGAACTGCTGGACTGCTTCAGTCCTGTTTCTGATCTCAGCACTGCAGCATGGGAACTGCTGCCCAGCTTCAGAGGAAGGTATAAGAAGTCAGGTGTGATGATCTGCTCACCATGTTAAATCTCATCCAGACTGAAGACCTTGTGTAAAATGTAGATGTGATCCTTCATCCTTTTTAGCACCTTCCCATGCTGAAACATCTGCTCCGAGGAGATCTTTGCACCCAGCCATGAAGCCTATCCCAAAAGGGACTAGCACTGCACCTACTGTTCCAGATGAGACCTCGCTGCTGGCATGGATAACCTCATGATGTTATCAGTATTACCTGGCACAAGCTAACCTTTTAGCATTTCACAGCTTCCTCTCTACTGGGCACCGCTTTGCATTTCATTCGCCGTTGTGCTGATTCCCTTACCCAGTCTGGGCCTTTCTGAAGTGTTTGTTGGTCCTGTCCAAACTACAAGATGCCACATTGCCTTCTCTCTAACATCAGACTAAGAGTTAAGTACCTCTGCTCATGGATGCCACCATGCTCAGCTGAATGAAGCGGACTGCAATCAGTCTACACAAACTTGCTCCGTTATACTTGAGTATCTTCTTCCCGACCAGATGCAGGCAGATGAAGCTCACACCCAAGGACTCCAAGTGACTGATCTGCTTCATTCAACGCATCACACAGCCTATGGCGGTGGTTCTCAACCTTTTTGAAACTTGAAGCACCCCTCGGGAAAAATGCCAGAGTAGTTTTTGCTGCTTCTTTTTTTTCTTTTTTTTGACTACAGAGAAATACCAGAACAATTCTTCCATTACAAGAAACTCAGAAAGACCGCCACAAGGCAGAATGGTTATAACAGTATGGCTCCCTAGTTGAAACTTCTGGGTTTATCCTGTGAATCCTGTTTGCACACCCAACAGTGCTGTGTGGCACCCCTAAAAGGATCTCAATTTAAGGAGGAATTTCTTTACTGTCCGAGCCCCCAAGGTCTGGAGCAGTCTGCCAGCGGAGGTGGTTCAAGCACCTACATTGAACACCTTCAAGAGTAAATTGGATGCTTATCTTGCTGGGATCCTATGACCCCAGCTGACTTCCTGCCCTTCGGGCAGGGGGCTGGATCGATGATCTTCTGAGGTCCCTTCCAGCCCGAATGTCTATGAAATATCAAGGCACCCCAGTGATGCTCATTGAGAATCACTGGCCTATTCTGACAAGCTGTGCTTCACTCTCTCCCTAGTAAGCGCTCCACACAGCAAATGGGAACAGATCAGCACCAGACTTGCAGCCAGCACACAGAACCACCCAAAGATCTCTGCATTCAGCCCTGAAACCCATCCCAAAAACCTCCACTCTTTCAAAGGAGTTGAAGGAAGCAAAAACTCTCCAAACAAATGCTCCAAGGATCACCCTACAATCCAGTTATGTCATCAACCTACCCAGCCACACTCAGCTCTGCTGAAGTATCTGTACCGCCGTGCAGTTTTCTCTTCTACCCCACTGCACAACTGAGTAAGGTGGAGCTGTATGAGGACCTTCAGGCTTTTTTCCACCACTTAAAACCAAAGGAATATTTCCACGACAAGGAGTCATACAACAATCAACCCGCCACGTACCCATACACAAGAGGAAGGACACCTCCTGGACTCCACCTGAGGGTTGAAGTCCCACTCTGGACCTGTACATTAATGTTTTCTGCCTAGATTGCCAAAAAACAACAATGCATATGTTACAACCTCAGTCTTCTGGAACAGAGCCATACTTGGATTTAAAACAGCCCTAATATTATCATATAACAGGCTACTAAAGTACACTGTTGTCATGCACAGAACAGCAGACACAAAGAGCTGAGGTTTCCAACATGGAGGTTTGCAAACTCCTGACCAAAGACCCCACAGAACAAAACCAGAGGGAACCGAGATGGCTCTTAAAGACTAAACACAGGAGAGGATTGATACTTTCACCTCCCGGGAACCCAGACCAAGCACCTTTTACTTATTAACCCAAGATCCACATACCTGGCAAGCTGTGGTCTCTGGCACTGGCACCATCACAGAGGGAGTTTCTGATTGTGTTGGTGTTACCCTATTCTCATATACCACTGGAGCTGTCTGCTACTTGAAGGATACCACCAATTTCTTATGGAAACTAGGCTTCAGTGGCAAGCTTCCAGCAAACCAAGTACTAGTTACCTTGGATGTCAAATCTTTGCACACCAACAGCCCCCAAGAGGATGGATTACAGGCCATAAGAAACATTATCCCAGATGCTGCTGCTTGTTTCTATTGTGCACTCCCGTTCCATCTTCACACACAATTTTCTGATTTGCAGAATCCCTAACACCTACAAATGAACGGTACTATCATGAGCACACGCATGGTGCCCCAATAGGCCAAACCTTGAACTTTTGTCGCCTCTGCAAGTGGCCTCTCCCTGCCGGCCATACCTGAGTTACACTGATGGCATCATCGTATGGACACATGGGAAGGAATCTCCAAAGAAATTCCACCTGGACTTTAACAGCTTCCACCCTCCACCACACTGGCTCCAGGATGCTCCGTTGAGCAAACTCATTTCTTGGACACCACTATGAAAGTTTGCAAGGGCTAAGTCATCATCACACTGCATCAGAAACCAAGTGACCGCTACAACTACCTCCAGACCACCAGCTTCCACCCTAAGCACACAACTAGAGCCAAGCTCTACACTACAGTTGTATCTGCTCTGATCAGGATGCATGCTGTAAAGATCTGAAGTGGGGATTCCTACACTTACAATACAATCCCCAAACTGTAGCTACTCAAATCAGAGCCAGACTTCGACCCTGCTCTGACCTGCTACAATACCAGCACTGGGACACGGCAGTACAAACCCATGTGTTGAAACCTACAGCTCCTTGCTTGAACATCTTGGACAAACCATTCATGACCTCCAGCCTGTCCTGAAAAGTGACAACTATCTCTAAGTCAGTCTTAGGTACAAGCCTATCCTGGCTTATAGGCAGCCCCTGCAACCTAAAAATAGCATCTCTCCAGCAATAGACTGCTTAATTTCTATTCTCATCAAGCCATAAGGCAATGCAATGCCTCCTCATCAACACAGACCACATCCATCACTAGACCAAACACCACTACAACATCTGAGATCCATTCACCTGCTCCTCTACCAACATCACACCTGCCATCACCTGCTTCCAGTGTCCCCCCGCAGTTCACCTTGGATAGACAGGCCAATCCCCATGTGAAAAAAAAAAGGAATGGACACAAATTTGACTTCAATTCTAAAAAGACACAGAAGACACTTCAACCTCTCTGGACACCTCATCACTGATCTCTCTCAGAGTAGCTGCTCTTAAAACTGTCAAAACCAAACTCGAACGTGAGACTGCATAACAAGAAATTATCTATGGACTAAGGCGCATTAAGAAGGGTCTCAACAGGGACTATGGATTCTTACCCCATTACCTTATCTACGCTTTATAACCCTTCTTTGCCTCTGTGGGTTAACTGCTTTGTTTCTTCCTTTTAAAGTCTTCAACCCACCTTTGCCCCTCTCAGCACTGCCCCCTTCTTTGCTTCCCCTTTCCCTATCCACTGCATCTAAAGGACTTTATTTCTTTCTATTCACACCCTGCACTCCACAAGACCCTTCAAAGCATCTGGCTCTGCTTGGGATCAGACCAATTGTCTGATTTGGGGTCAGTAAGGAATTTTACCCCATGGTCTGACTGGTATGGACAAGGGGTGGGGGGTTCCTTCCTCTGAAGCAAGGGGTATGGACCCCTTCCTTGGATCTCTTGAGCATTTTTTCTTCATTTATTTTTAACAGCCTTGGGCGCAGAAGGAAGATCTAGGTTTCATGGTTGTGTCAGGGTTGACTGTGTAGTTTTGCCAATAGATTAGACAATGGATTTGTGCAGGATGGTCTGGACAGGGACTGACCTAGACGTGACCCGTGGAGGTCTCTTCCATCCCACTTCTCTGATTAGGGAAGCTATGCTTCTCTGCACAATTTAGCCTAAGAGGTGCCACATTGCCCTGGCTTCTCCCTACAACATGCTTTCACTTGCATTTTGCCACTTCACTGTTTTCCCAGAGCACGTACTTAATACAGGATCTCACATGTGATCCCCGCAGCACACCTTTTACCAGACCAAATATCAACTAATTCCACTCTCTGCTTTCCGTCTCCAAGCTAGTTACTGGCTCTCGACAACATCCACATCTCATCCCATAACTAACTCTTCCATAGCCTCTTGTGGGGGACCGTCTCAATGGCTTTTTGAATGCCTAAATAAATCTACCAGCTCTCCTTTATCAACTACTCTATAGACATGATCAAAAAAACCCCCACAGGACATTAGTAAGGATTTCTTTCCTTTGCAAAAGCTGCTTGTTAGACCATCACATCATTACCTTCCATGTGGTGCTACTCTGTTTTTAATCATCACTTCAGCTCATTTGGCAGGTACAAATGCAGGACTTCCATATCTTTAATCCCGCAGATCACCCACAGCACTTTTCAAAACCCTAAGAACAATGATGCTTGCTACCCTACAGCCCTCTGGAAAAGCGGTTAGTTATAATGAGATGCTGAATCTCTTGCTAGCGGGTCAGTGACTTCATTCCTAGGCTCCACCACAACTTCTGGATGGACCAGCTGGGATGAGGAACTAACTGAATGTTAAATTACCAATATGCACCTTTTCTGATATCTCAGCCTCTGAAAATGTCTTATCTTTATCCTCAGAAAAGAATCAGTCCAAAGGCAAGAATCTCCTCAGCACTGACGAACAAAGCAATGAAATCATTCACCACCTTGGCAACATTTATCTTCATCATTTTTCCCTTTTACCCATGATGTTAATCCACTGATTCTTTCTGGCTTTCTACTCCTGATATTAGCAATCTGCCCCCCATATTTACCTATTTGCTTTTCGAACTCCACAGTGGCACCTGAGTTGCCATCTTTCCTGTTGCCCACAGAAAATTTTTGGTGTTTACTGGTTTCCTGTGGGTTAGATTTCTCTATCTGAAGAGCTCTAACAGCCTTTCATACTTAAGACTCTGCTACCCCATCCCAAACACTATAGTATCACTGTAATGGAGCATGGTCTGGCCCATTATTGCAGAATACAGTACCACATTTTGTAAGTGTGATTCAGAAGTCTTTTTTTTTTTTTTTGAATTGGCTGGATTTTTTTTCCATTGCAAAGTAACAGGTACATGGTACTCTCCGATTTTTCCTAATGGACATCTTACTTCTCCAGAGGATTGGGATGAAAAAGCTAGGAGAGCAGTTGGGGAGCAGCACTGGGCTCCAGACAGGGGAGGATGCTTCTGTTCTACTGCATGAAAGAAGTCATGCATCACTTGGATCATTGCAGCTGATCTCACAAAGGAGTCACTTTAACTGCTGCAAGAGAAGACCAGAAGCAGGACAGCTGCGGCAGGAGTCTGATGGACTATTCTGTTACTGAAGATCAGTCTCTGCTACGGACACTGTGATGCTCCTGACATCGGCGCTAACGTGGACTCCTACCTCCTCTCCTCGTATCCAGCCTCACCGAGTCTAGTCACTTCACTCTTAAAACTGTTCCAAAATCTGCTCTTTCCTTCAGTGCTTCACTCTCATTCACACTTCATCCACTACAACTTCCATCACCGTCCATGCTCTCACCCTGTTCACTAACTCTCCCTCTATTATAACTCTTCATTCTCATATCTGAACACGGGATGCCTAACAACAGGCTCCCTTCCAGCTGTTTTGACCCTATCACGGACACCCATGGCCCATAACCTCAGATTTCAAGGTCTTTGAAGGGGACCTGCAAAGGATGCAAATCCCCTAATTTGCTTGTTTATGATGTATAAAAACTGCTTGGGAATTTGCTCCTTCTATTGAGGGGTGTTCTTTTATCCCACCCTTTTTCTAGTTTTGGCGATGGATTTTTTGGGGCATCTGAGAGAAGGTGAGGGAACCAATGGAGTCTCCCAACTGCTCTTTTAGGCACCAGAGTTTAAATGGCTGACTAGAAAGTCCTCACCAAATCCTCACAAAAAACTTGCAAATCCTCAGCAGTAGCTGCCTACAAACCAGAACAACCCCCAGGAAATTCAACTGGTAGAAGCTTGCCTTAACCCCACTGCAAGGAAGCAAAGTAGCAAGAGGCACAGCTCTTGCTGCCTCGCATTTCATCCCTGCTGGCCCTCTGCCTGCCTTGTCCCATTGCTCCTGCTAGCTGTGATGCCTGCTTCGGCTTTCATGAGTTTCCTTCTGCTCCTTCCTGTCCTTAAACAGTACTCTCTTCCCGTGCATGAGGTATCCCTCCTCTGCTCTTTCCAAATCCCCTGCCCCTGGAATTTGCACTCGTGCTACCCACTCCTTTCCTCTCACTCTGCTTTGGTCTCTTGTGCATCTGAGCTGCTTATTTTAGCACCCTCTTCCCTCTGCTTCTAGTTCCCCTTCTTTCTCCCCATTCTCTTTGTGTTCTGCCTAATGCAGACTGCAGGATCTCTCCCCGCCAGGGACTCTCTTCTCCATCTTTATATAGTAGCAAAATGTTAGCTATTCGTTATGAATAATCTAGGCCAGCAATACATTTGCATTTACAGCACTTACAACCCACCCACCAACATTTTGGTGGCAGGAGTGAGGGATGCTACACTGAAAACAAGGGTAGAATAATGTATTCATTTTTAGAGCACTTTTCCTGGAACCTGGAAAATGTTCAGAGCTGCTATTCCCATGTTGACGTGGGCTGGCTTTGCCCTGGAGTATCTCCAGATTGGTATGGGGATGACAATGATGAAAAGTGGCCTTCCATAAGAAGAGCTGGAAAGAAGCATCGCTGAACCAGTGAGTAACAGGGATACTGGGGAGATGCCAGGTTTCACTCGCATATCCTAACATAAGCAAGAAGCAACCCAAGAAAAAGAAACAAAAATGTTTTGATTGCCTGATTCTAGGCTTGTCGACAAAGGCAGGCTGCAGCTATAGCAAGGTTGAGGAGAGTGACCAAATGAAGCTGTGTAGGGGAATTGCGCGAACCATTCTGGCCTCAAACTGCCTTCCCGCTTTGTCAGAGGCACCTGTTATACTGTAAGCACCACGCTACATGAATCCACATGCAACTCTCTGTGCAACTTAACACAGCGCTACCTCTCTTCTTTCCCAGCTGAAGTCCATCACAAAGGGTGCAGACAGACCTGTCACACTGATCTCTTACCTGGCTGCGGTGGGTGAGGAGGGGGCATCTGGTGATGCATCATGGGGTACGGAGGGGGCTGCTGATGGGGCAGCAAGCCCGGATGTGTGGGCGCCCCGAGTGGGTTCATGCCCGGCCCACTGGAGTGCTGGTGCGACTGCTGGGCGTTCTGACTGTGCTGCTGCTCCATTTGCTGGCGGGCCCGTAATTCAGCGTATTTCAGCTGCTCCATGTGGAAGTTCTGGCGCTCCGTCAGCAGTTGCTGCCTCTGCTGTTCTAGCTACAGTCAAGCCAGGGGAGACGGGGGACGAGGGAAGAAAGAGAGAACACAGCTAAGTTACAGAAGGTGCAGGAAGGTCACGTCCTCCAGAAAGTCTTATAACCAGATGGGAACACCTGTTCAGCTCAGTGCTGCTCCCTAATCAGCGATAGCCCATGCTATTAACAAGGGGTGTTGCCCGGTGCTACTTGCCATAGGTAAAATTTACTGTGGTGCTTTTGGCCTCGGCAATGCCACTACAGCAGTCTACAAGAGAAACGGTATGAATGGCCGACCTGCACTCATTTCCAAACCTTCACTGGCATCCAGTCACCTTCTTGCACCATGTTCAAGAAAGTCACCGCGTCCTAACCACATACAACCTGAGGAATCCCCCGTGGAAATCCTCCACGATCAAGTTCTGCCCCCGCAACACAAACTACAGGCCCCAATTTCCAGAGTAAGAGCTGCACGTCGCCACGACCCACTCATCACTGGGTCTGGCTTGTACGCGGGGCAGTTTTAGCAGGATGATTCTCCCTTCAACTTCTTTTACCAACAGGTCACTGTGGGAGTTTAGAGGCCAAGCCTTGTAACCCACAACCAAGACACTGAATAAATCTGTTAACTGCAGAAATGGGTTCTTACTGTAAGTCCCTCGGTGATTGTTTCATCATGGTCAGCAAGCCTGGTACATTAAGCCATAACTCGCTTGAAAAATATCTGAGTTGTTTAAAATCAGCAGCATTTAACATACAAAACGTACATCCTTTGGTCTCGTGGAGGTTTACAACAACACTTTTCACCAGAACTATACAAACCTCTTCTGTTCAGGAAGCCATGAAAGAAACTAGTGAAAATGTGGAGAAACTGGATTTGTGGAGAGTTGAGTATGAACTATGCCAGCTGGCAACCTCATTTAAACAGACATCCTCTCTATGCTAACTAGGAAGCAGGTCAGAAACCAACATCAGCCTAGAAGACAGGCAGCTAATACATTCCTCTCCTAATTCCCCTGCAATCTCCATGTGGTTGAATAATGCTCTGTGGATATGAATTGCCTTTGTCTGGATTCTGGCTAAGCCATCTCTTCCTAGGGAAGGAAAGAAAAAGCGATGGTGGCTATGATTTCTTATATCAAGTTAAAAAACGCATGGAGGCTAAAAACCCATGTTACAGAAAGTTGCATCTCTGCTCTCAAGGCTCAAAGGGGAGTGCTTTAAGCAACAAGCCGTGCTTTGGGGTTTAACACTGCTTGCATTCAGAGGCCTTTAATCTTCGGGAGCACCCTTTCACAACACACAAAGACCCCTCAACTCCACCCATGTAGCAGACATTCACCTCCAGCACATGTATGAGAACAGCCTTCTGCTACAGAGCAGGCATTCACAAACAGAACCAGATGGGGACACTAATGAATAATGCATAGCTCTTGTTGGGGAATGTTTTTCAGCATGTAATGACCATGACGTGTTTATTCACCCTGCTATGATTTCTGTGTCCTTGACTGATTTGACGTTACCAGGAGGAATCTGCTCAAATGAAGGGACAAATACACCAGTGATGCGATGGTGCTTGTGTGAAAGCAGAGCCAAGAGGTGGTAGGCAGTTCACAGCAGAATTACAGCAAGTGCTCCAAGAGCAAGGCTGAATAAAGGGAAGTACCACTGCAGCACGCTTTTGTGCTACCACGTCCCTGCCTCTCCATCTTCATGCCATCATCTCGTTACAGTACATCTCAAGAGGGCAATCCAATGAGATGTCATTATGAGTATTCCCACAATGCCAACACATGCCTAAAAATATGCCTGGCTGCTAAACCCTACCCCGCCAAAAACAAATTGATGGGGGAGGGGAGAGGCAGAGAGTGCCGTGGCCAGGAATGACAGAAGCTTCTCCACCACATTTACAAATGGAGCAAGGTGTAAAACGTTTTCAAAAAGAGAAGCTATCTAATCCACAGGGATATTGCAAAAAGCAACTGCTGCGTGGATGTATTCTTTACCGCTACAACAGCCGTCACCAGCCCACCCCTCTGCTTTCCCCCCTCCCTCCGCACTAAAGAATGCATTCATTCATGTGTTACCCCAAAGTCTGGGTCAACAAGGCTCCTATCTATAGAGCCTCCAGACACGCCATCTGAGCTAACGGTACTGAAATTGCTTCAGATTACAAATTAAACACAATGTGCAGTGCCTAAAACCCCGTCCCTTCCAGCCCCAAGTGGGGGATGTCTTCCAGCAGTAACAAGTAGGTGACCTTTAACATGGGGCTGTGACAACTTGAACACAGCTGGAAGGACGTGCGCAGAGAGCCCACAACACCACTCCTGAACTTCTCCTTTTGTTGAATTAATTACTCTGCTAAATATCCAGCATGTCAGGGGAATAAAGCTGCATTTTAGCCACCAGGAGCCAGGGGGCAAGTTTGTACATACATTTTAAAAAGGAAAATGTCATGTGCCTCAGAATGGAGAAAGGGATGTCATTGTAACGGACTATATCCCCCAAAGATAAGGAGATTCATAGAGAACCTTTTCAACCTAGTTACGGCCATTTCTTGAGCTGCCAATCAGTGTCAGAGGCAGATGCCACGCTGGAACAGCAGAGGAAGCCGAGCAAAGAGGAAACCCTTGTTGACATTCAGTTGTGATAAGAGACCAGTTTGTCAAACCCTATCAGTCTGATTAATGCCAGGACGAGGATGTAAATTCCATTAACTCTATTAGGATGAGTAGGAAAAACCCAGAATTGCATGTCAGTATCTCATCTCGCCTACATCCACCACCATCCTCTGCACGAGAGGGACAGCAAACTGATCCACGGGGGTATGGAAAAGGCAACGAGTCCCTGATGAAACATTTTATTTTGGGTTCATTGCAGTACTTAGGATGACACAAGATCTCATCTGGAAAAACAGCCAATAAATTAACCAAAGCTTGGCTCAGCAAACACCACAGCCACCAGTGACAAATCTGCAGGCTGCACCTCCTCTGTGGTATTCCCGATTTTGAATGTGTACCAGGGCACAGCAAAGTAGTTGCTGACAGCAAAACGGAGCAACTGAAGAAACCAAGAATGGCTGATGCCCTCGTCGTTCGCTTGTTTTAGGATCACTGCATTTGTGCTGGGAAGACCCCAAGGCCCTTCCCAAGGCCAAAACAAAAGCACGGGGTCTTTTACTCAAACACGCTCTCCCTCCCCTCCACTGACCTCCTCCCCCCACATCCGTCTTCTTGGCCCCTCTCTCTTATCCCACTGCTCTTTCTTCTTCTGTCCCCTTTAATCAACTGCTTCCCCATCACATCCCAATTCTTGCTGTAGTCTCCTTTGGCTTTCCCTCCTCTTAGAGCTGCACTTTCACCCTCCAGCTCAGAGATATGTAATCTGCCCAGGGAGCTCTACAGGTTAAAGCACCTGACTATCCCCAGAGGACAGCACCTGCACTGGGAGGGCACTCCAGGTTCAGCAAACACACGAAGTGCTGAGTAGGAGACACAGGCTCCTGAGAGCTGTGGAGGCAACTTTCTCCAGGAACAGGAACAGACAAAGACTAAAGACCAACCAGGTTAAAAGTATAAAAATACAACTCTGGGCAGAAGACATCACTTCCCTTGACTTATACATGACCCTCCTGGAAATACAGCCTATGATGCTATTGTGTTTTGTTTTTTTTATTTTGCAACCACAGCACACTGTTAGCTCATAATCAGCCTATGGTCACTGTAACCCCCAGGTCCTTCTCTGCAGTCCTGTAGCTTAGGCAGTCATTCCCCAGTATGTATTTGTTCATGCAATTATTCCATCCCAAGTGCAGGGCTTTGCACTTGTTCTTGTTGAAGCTCATCTGATTAGACTGGAAAAACATCTGCCGTCATCCAGGTCATTCTGCTTTCTAGCTCTGCCCTCCAAGTTATCTGCAACACCACCCAACTTGATGCAACTGGTGAAATGAGCAGTAACTAACTAACGATCAGTGCTAGGTGAACTAACAAAGGGTGCAGATTTGAAGGGATCTGTTAATGACCCAACTGTCCTTACAACATAGATCTCTTCAGTCAGTGGCTCTGCTCTAGGATATGGGAGACAACATCTGCACTTACAGCTTCTTTCTCTCTGTCCATGATCGTTTCCAGCTCCTCAAAATGACGAAGCTTGATCTCCAGTTTCTTCATTTGTGTTTCTACCAGGAGAGCTACCAAAGATTTGATTTTTCTCTCTTCCACTGCTGCCAGGTGCTGAGGGTAAAACATACAAAGTTTAGCCACGTGCATCTGTTACAGAAGGGAGTTCAGTGAGTTACAGAATTAAATAACCATGTATGAACCGATGCCTACATTCCAACATTTGTTCACTTTTGTCAAACATCTATTTGTTATTCATTTTCAATCTTTTAAGTTCAGAAGGACGATCAACAATCATCCTACGCTTTCAGAACTTCTTAGTCAAAGCAGATAGATGCTAGGCTCTAACATGAAGAGTACTGCCCCTAGGCAGGGTCACGTTACTTCAAGCCTTTCAGCACTGTGAGTAAGCGGCACAGAGGTATTATAATGTGGGGAAAAGAAACTAGGTCTAAGGTTAGCAGGTTATAGTAGCTGAGGAGCGCATGTCATGTAAAACAGATCTCATTAATGATGTCTACTGCATGGAACGACACATACAGGAGGCCTAAGCAGCGACTGCAGGCATGCATCAGCCATTCTAGAGATCTTTGCTCAGCTGGATTTGAAATCATACAACTAGTTAAAGACAGACCCCATTACAGCATTCTACAGCAAGCAAGTAAAGATTTAAGTTGTTCCCAATGTAGCCATTCTGCTTCAGCCTAGGAGAGAGTCTACCCAAAAAGCTTTAGGTAGCTATGCCTGACTCTCTGCCTAATATGCTTTCAAAGCATCCATAAAAGAAACCCCTGTTTTCCTTTATAACCAGTTATCACAGCAGTCCCATTTTATGAAAAGCTAAAAGCGAGGCTACATTGAAAACATAAGAGAGCAAAAAATAGACTACAGACAAAACCAACCAGCCTCAAAGATCTCCCACAAGGTTTATCTTTACTACTGCAGATAATCATGTGCATATCTGAGGAGGATTAATCATTTAAAAAAATGATATCTAAATGAGACAGTCATTAAATACAACGACACTGTCTGCTTTTTACTTGTAAAATGCTCTAGTATTTTCAGTTTCAACCATGAAGGGAAAAGGAAGAATGAGTTCTTAAATGGCAAAATGTACTAGTCACCATCACATCTCTGTTCAAAAACAAAATGCAGAATTCAGCAAAGCCGGCTGTCTGGTTTGTAGAACTGAGCCAGGGAACCTTATTTTCTGGTGTGGTCATGATTAGGTACAATGTGGTAGCACCATGATGCTTGTACACTATAGGGGAGAAAATAGGCTGGCTTTGCTGAACATGCACTTCAGCAGACCACAACAGAGAGTAAAGCTCATACTACAAGAAAAGGGTTCAGTGACCTTAGCACAGGAATTAAGCGCTTTAATTCTGGTTCCAACACTGCTTGAGTGTGCAGTTTAGGACTATTTACTTCACTTCCCCATGCCTTATTTTTCCAAACTGTAATGTGGGATCAAGAATTAAATCAATCATAGAACATTTTAAAAGTGCCAAACATATCAGGGAGGGGGAGCCAACGTGCGTTCATTAGGAAGGGGAATGTTAAACAGCAACAAAGTAAATTGGACACTTAAAAATAGCAGATCCAGAAAACTTGTATTCAGGAGCTTCAAAAAAAAAGAAGTCAACCAAGAAGCTCTCTGGATCATTAATGTTGATTTTGCAAAGCCTTGGAAGACTGGGCAAAGTTCCAGAAGACGATGAAATAGAAGTAGGTCACGGTAGTATTTCAAAAGGTAAATGGGATGACCTGCCTAATTATAGGCCAAACAGCCAACCAGCCATTTGGGAGAAGGTAAGAGAATGGCTGATAAGACTCTTTATTAACAGAGGTAGGGGGCAGTAATATAATCCATGCCAATCAACACGGGCTTACAGAAAACAGTTCTTATCAAACTAGCCTGATATTTTAGGAGGGTCCAAAAATTTGGTTGATGAGGGGCAGTCTATGTAAACCTGGCCTTTTGTCAAGCATTTCCCTGGCTACCACAGGGCATTTGAAAGGAAATTGGACCCATGTAGAAATCAACATGGTATACTTCAAATGGATGAAAGTGGCCAATTGGTCTCAAAATAAAACTGTAATAAGGAAACAGCACGTAACAGGCACTCTTTGAGAAGGACCCGGTTCTCGGCCTTATGTTGCATAACACCCCAACCTGCCTAGAAGGGAGGGGGAAGTGATGCATATCACTACTGACAAGGTTTGCCACTGCCAAACACTGAGAGGATGCTAAGCAAGAAGAACAGGACACCAATTCAGTGATCTGGCTTGCTTGGTGGGCTGGTACAAGACAACGATGTGTGTGTATTAATAAAGCTAAACCTAAAATGATGCACCTCGGATAAACGAATGCAAGTCACTTATAGGACAGGGGACCTAATCTTGGAAGTGGTGACTCAGAGGTGTGGGGATCATGTTCAGATGCTTATCCCTCCTGACTTCCAGCGCATGGCCATGATCAGAAGAGCTAAAGCAATTCTTAGATGTATAAACAGCAGAATCGAGGAGTAGTGCGGTTACATCTCTATTCGATGCCAGCTCAGCCACTACTGCAATACTTTTGGAGTGTACAGTTGGAAGATGTCAATAAATTGGGGAAAGTTAAGAGAAGAGACATGAGAATAATGAGAGGACTGGAAAACATCCTTTATAGTGAGTGCACAGGGAGCTCACTCTATTGAGCTTATCAGAAGAAGATTAATGGATGACTATCACGGTCTATAAATACTTTGTGCATTAGTCAATCGCAGGAGTGCGAGTGACTGAAATAATGCAGCCAAGAGAAAGGTAAATACAATCTTAGGATGCAGCGGGAGAAAGATTTCCAGGAGAGTAGTTATACTACTGTATAAAGCACTGGTAAAAACTGCCCTGGAACGTGTACACAACTCTGGTCACCTGCGTTTAACAGATGAACTCGAACCGGAGCAGATGCAGAGGAGGGTCACTAGGGCGATTAAGCTAATGGAGCACCTCCCTTCCTAGTGGAGACCTGAAGAGCTTGGCTTTGTTTAACCTAGGAAAACAAAGGCCAACTGCGGATATATGGCTCCCCATGAACTGATCGGGAAGGTTAAATAGAGGGAGAAGAGCTGCTGAAGCTAAAAGGACAATGATGGCACAAGAAAAAGTGGGTGTGAACTGGATGTGGGTAAAAATAGGTTGGAAGTTAGATAGCTGCCTTTCAAGAGGAGCAGAGGGGCCAAGAAGCCTCGCTACAGCCTTTAAGGGAGAACTCAGTGGGGTTATGAAAGGGATCACATGAATAGCTGGGAACTAGGCTGCCAGCAAGTTCCCCAAATAGGTGCTGTAGGAACTCAGGACTGGAGGGAACAAATTTGCTGATAGAAAACTTTTGAGTCTGGGAGACAAAGGAATAACAAGATCCTATTAGGCCAAAGAAAGACAAAAATCAGACTAGAAATAAAGCACTGACTTAGGGAGTAATATACAACTTGCTATGGCACTGATTCTTAACCAAGGTGCTGTGGCACCCCCGGGTGCCTTGACATCCTTTCCAGTGTGTCGTAGGGTACAAGGCTGGGTGTGCAAACATGATGCACAAGATAAACCTGGTTTTCAAATTGTTTTTAACATTATGGATTTCTTCCTGCCCTGTTGTGATCTTCTCAAGTTCTTTGCAACAGAAAAATGGGTCTCATTTTTCTGTAGCCAAAAACCAAGTGAGAACTAAGAACTGCCATTTTCCAAGGGGGCCCTTGCGCCTGTCAGGGTTGAGGACCACTGGGCAAAGGGCTGCGGTGGATTCTGCATCACTGGCAGTTTTCTATTGAAAGTCCAATTGTTTCCACCCCCTCCACCCTGTTCCAAGATCTTCTTTAGTTCAACCCTAAACAATTGGACTTTGAACAAAAATGAAACCTGATCCCCTGTGTCATGCAAGAGCATGAGCCAGATGAGTACAATAGGCCCTTCTGGCCTTATTATCCATGGATCAGCAGCCTTTCTGGAGGCTGCTTTGCTCAATCGCATGACCCAGTAAAGGGCACTAAAACTATGTGCAGGGAAAGGGCATCCACAGAAGAAAGATGCTGAAAGGGATTCCCTAGGCCTCCCTTTAGCTGCATTTCTATATGGCAAGGGGAAAAAAAAAAAAAGAGTGATTTAGTCATCTAGCGTGAGGAAGGAGAACGATGTAAAGGGGGAGTATCACAAGCAAGAACACACTAGTACTCTGCATTCGACAGTCTTTCCCCAAAGGACTTTAAAATACTCACAAGCTGCATGTGTGGATTATAAACCTTAGTCTACAGACAGGAAACAGTAGCAAAGATGTGAAAGGACTAGCCCAAATTCAAACAAGGCACTCACAGATGTAGGAACAGAAGTTGTGTCCCCAATGACCTGCCCCAGCAAAATAGAGATTAGCCCAAAGGGGAAAAAAATTTAAAAAATTCTCTCATTCACCAGCCTACATCCCCAAAAAGCTCCTGCAAGAATCCTTTGACACAAGGAGGTTTTCAAATGTAACATCTGAGGTTTCATACAACTTTTTATAGGAACAGCTAATAAACTGGGGTTTAACAGAGTTGAGGTTACTCCATCACACATACACAGGCTGGCTCCCTAAAGATCTTAAGTCTCCCTGGATATTTAGGGCAAATGGGAAGAGAAGTCCTCACTGGACTGCAATGCTACTTTACAGTGCAAAGACCCTAATTGCAATGTGGATTCTCTCTCACTACATATACGTGGGGGGGGGGGTATGTGTGCGCACATAAATATATCACGCATGTATATAAACATGTGTGTATGTATACATATAGAGACAGGCACACATATATACAAATATAAAATATGGAGTGCGTGTGTACATGCATACACAGACACATATAGATAAAATATGGAGATGTGTACACATATAAAATATGGGGGGTATATACATACATACATACATACATACATAGACACATGCATTTTATACACACAGATAGACATAAAATATGGTTGGGGTATGCGTGTGCACACAGACGTCATTTTGATTTTAATGTATACATTAAGCCTCTGACACGTTACAAAAGGAAGAAAAGAGGAATGAGCTTTATTTGATGCAGGAAGGCTTTCAAAAGTACGATTAGGTTTCAGGCCTATTTATGCCTCAATTGTTTGCCTGAAAGTGTCCATCAGTCTGAAGTGCAGAAGTGAAGCTGCTCCTTTAACAAAAGTGCTCACCATTCAGATAAGAGGTTTTGTTATGAGCAGGAGAGTCCCAGGGTTTCAGAGGCAGATGCAGACATATAAAAGTCCTTACAAGGGGGCCAGGTGATCTGAAGGATTCACACTTCATTGAAAGAGTTTCACGTTATGGAACTAGAATTTGGCTTTAACCAAGGTCTTTCATGCTCTAATTGCTTTGTGAAGCATTTCAGAGTGCCTAGCGACTGGCTCTTCCCTGACTGTACCTGTAAGCGAGATGGCTGCTCACATGACCTTCCATTTCAGAATGCCGTCTGCAAGGCAATTCTGCTCAGTTATCCCCAAAAGTAATGGGACCACGCACAGCAACCCTACCTAATAAAAGAAAGCACTTCGTCTTGTGTGTGGCTATTCTAGTACTGTGCTACACTACCGCTCCCACCCACAGAAAATGCACAGCTCTAGAGGTTATGATGAGGTCTTCCGGACTCTTAAAGTATGCTGCAGCAACAAATCCCATCCATGCTTGAGTTCTGCCACCTGTGAAATGGATGGGGGGCTATGAGTTGAACCTTAGCATCTGTTAAGTCAGTGAGACCCTCAACTAATACAGTACTATAGAAATAGCATAAAAGTTGGGGGGGACTCCTCCCAAAAAACAAATACAACTGAACAACAAAGAAAAAACACCAAAAAACTCAACCCATCCTCACTGTCTTTTCTTCCAATTTCTACTTTGACTATTGTACCAACACCTGAAAAAAACAACATAATCCAAATCCAAGAGGCAAAACTAAGGGGTCTTTGCATTTTCAAACAGACTGTCTGCATCTCCCACTGGAAGTGCACAAAGAGGAGTAAGGAAAAGTCATCATCACGGACAGAGATCAAGCAAACCAGAACTGTACCTTTCGAACGGCTTTGTGATCTACTTATTTTACTGAGAACCTGCACTCCTGTTTGCTTTGCAGTGCTGTCACAGGTAACATGGGTTGCTTCTGTGCCAGCTTGAGCATCAATATGCACGTTCTCACTTAATTCTCAATACTGTTGTTGCAAGAAATGGAACACAGCTAGACCTTTGCATCCAAGCTGAATGTAAGGCTGCCAGTTAGAAAAAAGTAGCATTGATATTTAAAACGTAAACTGATCTCAAAATTAAGAAAAAAGTGACCATGGCAACTGTGTCACTCCTCGTACCTGCAGCTCAGTGATTAGGCCACTTGCTTAGGGTGAGAGACCTGGTTTCAAATCCTTCTGCCTGTTTTGGAATAGAGACCCAAGCCCCGGTGTCCCACCTCTCAGGAAAGGGTCTCAAACCCCTGGCAACAACCAGGCATTTTAAGGCAGGGGTCTCAAATCCTCTTGGCTCAAACTGTTCCACTTTGCACAAATGAATATTTGTTGAGGCAGAGAAAAGAGCCAGGTGAGAGGCCTAACCAGGCTATTAAGTCTCCGTCTGTCTGGTTAACGATGCTTAGAGCAGGCAAAGTTAAGACTCTGGGAAAGCAAGGCAGAGCGTTGTCTTCGCTGAATAAAGAGCTGCAGCTGGTTACTACATGGTCTCCAAAACAAACCGACTGCAGATTCTTAGCAAGTCTTTTGTTCTGGGAGGAGCTTGGCTTGTTGCGAGGTACAAAGAAATCCCTCTTTTAGGCAAGAACATGGTTGTAGCTTTCCTTTGAGCCAAGCCTGTCCACAGAACAAGAGGCTCTGCTAAAGATGCACGGACAAGTTGTTTCATAAAACTATGTGGTAACCAGCTGAAGTTTCTTTTTCAGAGAAGATAACTTTGCTTTACCAGAGACTGCTCCATTTGTCTGTTCAACATGAGCCTGGCAAGGAACTTAGTATCACAAAAAAGGCAAAGACATTCAACCCTGGAAAATGGGGTTTGGGGGGGACTGTCAATGAACACATGGCCTTTGGGGCATGAAACACAAGTCGCACACCATGCTACTTGAGTGAATCTAGCTGATCATGGGTTTTTTGTTTGGTTTTTTTTTAAAGGGGAGTCAGAATGATACAGTCACACGACACAGGTAGATAAATGCTACCAATGCAACCTAGACCAACAATTAATTGGAGCCCTTAATTGTACAAGCAAATTCAGTGCTGTGATCCACTCTTAAAACCCAACTGGTCCCAATCTTCTACAATGAATTACAAAACCTGCAGAGTCTGTGGTGTCAGAATACTGCTGCAGGCTCAGTACAAATAAATAGTGAACAGAGAAAGAACAGCAGTGAAAAGTATGATCTGAGAAGCAGCTGAGGCACATTAACTATGAGGAGGAAGTAGACGATGTAGCATTCACTACGTTGCATCAAGAGGGATAGTTAAGAGGCGGCTACAATAGAAGTTATAAACCAGGAGTTGCCATGTGGAACACCGATCCCAACTACAAACTTACTAGATAAAGCCTGCAGATAAATAATTTTTGTTTTTCCTGGGTTTATCTAAGAGTATGTGAAAAAGGCAAAGTAAAAATAAGTTTTTTGATTAGCTGCAGCCAGCTTACAAGACCACTGAAAAAACAGAAAAATATGTTCTCTTAGCCAATGTACATATACAGCTTTCCACAAGGATTTCAAAGCTCTTCATAAACATGCCAACTTCCCTGTGAAACAGTGTTATAATTATTTTACAGATGAAAAAATTTTGGTAACAAGTGAAACAATTTGCCAAAATGCATCCTGGTTGGTGTCAGAATTAAGATGACAAGCCTGGCCTCTTTTTGCCCTATATCTTAATCATTATGGGACACTCCCACATGCATGCATTTATGCATTTAAAGATGAGATTTTATATAGTTTTATTTTTATATTTTTATATATATATATATATATATATATATATATAAAATGGATTTTCTCAGGAACATTCACTGACTTCAGTACATTTATAATCGTAACCTTAACCTAATCACAAGGAAACGATTTCATCTGGTAAGAGGTCCGAGAGCGGATGTGAAAGCGCACACGCTGTATGTAAAGAACGAGAGAGTAGAACTTCAAGTCCCTGTGACCTGGAACAATGGACCATTTTTCGAGCGCCCCCAATTAAAACTGGAAGTCAGTGGCTACGGAAATTTGTACACAACAAACCTTTGCTTTGGTGGCAGCTGAGGCAAGAGCTGCAGCTGCAGCCGTTGCTACATTTCCTTCAGAGATCTCGTGTTCCACTTTCTTCTTCCCAGTATCACTCTCCTTGTCTTTGCTTGCATCAACGTTTTCCTTGTTCTCCTCTGCTTCCTTCTCTTCTAAAGAAACGCCAAAAATAACTTGATACATATGTACTTCAGTGTTAATGACTATCACACCAGGGGTAGGGTTACATAGCATGCAGATCTGTGCTCACACAGCCTAAATCCATACATCAGCATATTACAATGTTCCCACTTGGGTGTTTCACACTCTTGCGCCTCTACTTCAAGTGTTTTCACAAAAGCTATTTTAATTCCAGAACTACGCACACCAGAGATCCCCGCCTACCCATTCCCGGAACAGCCAAGGGTGGCACTCCGAAGTCCCTGCCTTCTCTACCCAGTTCATTTCTCTCCATCTTTGATCCAGTCTCACAACAAACCAATCTTAAGTTGTCTTCCCAGCATCTCATCACCACCTTCATTCAGGAGAGGCAAACTGAGACTAGTGTCTTGTTCTACCTATTCCCAAAACCCTAGACATGGCAAATCTGCCAGAAGAGATGGGTCAGACCTATGTAGTATGAGAGAATGTTCGTAGAAGAGGACTGAAGAATTTTAAAATGTGTAAGATAAAATACTCAGAAATTGGAGTATCCCCAAATGGTCAAATGACTTGCATAGCCATGTGTGGAAACTGAGCAAGCACGATAGCTTCTGAGCATAAAAGCAACTCCGACTGTCTGCCCCTTTGCATGTGGAAGAGACCAGTGCCATGGCAATTGGGGGGAACTCCTTTATGCTGCATGTGCCCACTTTAGTACAGCAATTTATTCACCTACTCATTTACTGACAATATGAAAAAAGGCTCCAACTGAAGTCTAAATTGCTTTCATGAAAGAATTTAGTGCTAGAGCTCTGCAGTGAAATTAAAATGGAATATTTACTGCCGAACCAAGCAGCAGGCCTGATGTGCGAGAGGAAATATTTCTGCCCCAATTAAGTTTATAGTCTCTTCCTATATCTTCGGAGAAAGGCTATTAAAGGTAACATGAAGTTGAGTAACAGCCGCTATCTATTACCTGGCTTGACATCAGCAGTCACTTCACTGTCTTGCTCCTTTTCTGGATTTCTCTCATTTTCTCCTTCCTGAACTTTTTCACCTTCCTCCATTTCACCTTCTCCTTTACTTTCCACCTGGTGGGTAGAAGGGAGAGGGAGGCAGAGCAGAAGAGAAAAGATAAGAGACATGCAACATTAGTGTGGTTCACAGCTCCATTTTAAAATTGTTCCAACATCCCTAGGAAGGTAGATTAAAACTTAATTAATTTTTTGAGATGCATTTGAAAACCAAGGTCAAGGTTTTGGGGGAAACAGGGATGACCACACTGGATCAGACAGTCTATTCAGTCTGGGAACCCAGCAGGCAAAAATGGACAGCAGATATTTTGACTGAAGATGCAACAAAAATTTGGCAGCAGGAAATATGCACTGACCTGTCCTGGCTCCTACCCGTCATCTCATTTCAACACCTATTGGTTAGGGATGGGCTTAAAACCTGCTGCATAGAAGGTGTTGCATCCCTTGGAAAATCTGTTACGCTGGATGTAATGAACATGGATCCCCTTGATGACAATCCAGACGTATATTCCTATTGTGAATTTTGCTAAATTCATTGCCACTAGATATATCTGAGGCCATGAAGCTGCAGCCTAATTACTCACTGTGTGAAAAAGCCTTTTTGCCTTGTAGCTAGAGGGGAGCAATAAGCATTTCCACTCCTTAGAACACACTTTTGTAAACAGAATAAAGAGTTTCCTTCAGGGATTCTCTCTTTTTAAAACTCGGGGGCCTTACACTGTATAAGAAAATCAGCAGTGGTTTCATGGATAAAGCTAGGGGTGACAAATACTTCTCCATTTGGAATTCAATCCGAACTCTTAAATACGTCCAATCTATTCTGTTCTACAAGATAATGAATCATTTTCCAAGAAGTCTGGATCAATGATTTTCATGCTCTTGTTTACCATGTGCTATATTTACACATCTTTCAAAAAAGCAATGTAAAAATTATGCAAGAGAAGAATACAGTAAGCAAGAAGTAACATCTAGAACGATGCACTTTGCATGCTATTATAGCCAGTAACATTTCATTTATTTGACTGAAAAAATGGGATGACAAGGAAGTATGACAGATAAGAGCAACCACAGCAATTTAAAGCTTTGTCTTCAGTAAAGCCCTAGGGCACAAGTCTGAATCCAGTCCAGGTCAGAAGTCACTGCCTTTAGCAATGGACAGCTCTGCTGTATGAAAGGAGCTACTGCCCACCAAGTCACTGTCACAAGTGTCTTCTCCTACTGATACTCTCCATGAAGATAAATAGATGGAACAGGCAGACCAGACCGCTTGGTAGAAGAGCATTTGATCTTGCACACGCTGAAACCAACAAGAATTTGCCTCTGACTGCAATTAATGTAGGAACAAGCCCTAAACCAGGGCCAAGTCACACTGCCAGAAGACCCCTATGCCATCATGACCTGCACTGGAACACTTCCATGGACAAAAGACTTCACTCCAGCTGCCCACCAGCTCCAAATGATACCCAAAATGGAAATGCAAGAATAATGTTTGTTGTTTCTGTCCTCTCAACATCCTCTATATGCCAGCTCTGAAAATGGGTTACACGGACAGTGCAACACAATGTTTTAGAAAGTTCTAAAAACAGGAAACTTTCTTGGATGGCACTCCTCTCTGCTGGTCTTGTACCCAGTGAATGGTTCTCAACCCTGAGGAGACAATTTCTCACTGAAGGAAGCTAAGTGGAGCCACAAGGCTCACATGTGATGTTTCAAATCCTGAATCAGTGTCGCTGCAACACCTTTTGTTGCTGCAGAGAACAAGATGCAGACCAATGGCTTGAAGCTGCAGCAAAATAGGTTTAGACTGAATATCAGGAAAAATGTAATTCCCTGTTAGAGCAGTGCAGTAGTGAACAGATGCCTAGGGAAGCCGTGGACTCTCCATCATTGGGGTGCTCAAGAGAAGGTTGAACAGGTATTGCGCAGGGATGATCTAAGAGCAACAATGCCTATGCTCTCCTATGGGTATGTCTCATGCTTTTGGGTTTTGCTGATTGCCACTGGGACTGGGACATTTTTTTCCCCCTCCTGCTGCAACATGTCAGGGTTTTTTTGGGTTTTTTTGCCTCTCTCAAAACCACTGGATGTTGGCCACAGCCAATACTGGGGATTTTGATGGGAGTGTGCCCTCTTCCTTGGATCTCTCGAGTGTATTTTAAACAACCTTTCCAGCAGCAGCACATTGGTTGCCACGGTCCCCTTGTTTTACTTGTGGCAAATTAGGGAGTTAGGCCTTGTATCGTGTCTGGGTTAACTGTGTAGTTTTGCTAAGGAGTTGATCGTGGATTTGTATAGGATGGTTTGAATAGGGATGATCTTACCACTGGAGAGGGGACTGGATTAAATTACTGCTGGAGGTCCTTTCCAACTCTTTTGTTCTATGGTTCTAGTGCAGAACATATCAGGAGTTCCTAGTGCAGCTTCTCCAGGGCTCTTATCGACATTTCCACTTCTACCCCTGTACTTCTTGCAGCTCTGGGGCTGGCAGGGACTGAGATAGACTGACTCACTCCTCTCACTTTGCCCCCACAACTCCACCCTGAGCAATCTTAAAACAGCAGAGTGACCCAAACACTAAGTTGAGGCCAAATCAGGTGCTCTACGATTGCAAGCCATTTAGGGCAGGGTGCAAGTTTTCATTATACATGTGTAAAGTGGCTAGCACAATGCTGCCATGATTTTTGATGTTGTTGCAGTACAAAAGTAATAATTATTGCCAACTTAATTGCAAATGGCAAACTTCAGCAAGTACCACACAAAGACTGAAGGCTCAGATACTCACCTTTTCTGACTGTTGCCCGTCTGTCTCGGTTTCCATTTTTTCTTCTTCAGCTCCATCTGTGAAGAGAAGAAACACAAGGACACGTAAGTCAGCAGTTAGAGCCATTATGACTATCATACTTGATCATTAATTGCAGAATTTACTGAGGTCTCCTGCTCTACTCTAAAGATTGGTTTGAGAAAGTTATGCAACACTGGATACCTAGATACTTAAGCCAAGTTATACTGGCCTTAGTTTAAAAGGAAGATATATCAGGTCAGATGACATTAAAGTCCATGTGCTCTTTGGAAATATACAGATCACCTGGGAAAATGGGAGGAGTCCACAGTCACAGCCCTATAAAAGGTCAGGGCTATCCTGCAATTCTGTAACATCCAAGTGATGCTATAATTTCACATAAGAACTGCCATTAACTGCATCAGACCAAGGGCCCATCTTGTCCAGGATCATGTGTGTCACAGTGGCAGAGAGCGGATGTTGAAAGGGAGAGTGAAATGGGTCTGACCAGGGTTTTTTCCTCTCTTCCTCTCTCTCACTTAGACCTTAAATGCTGGAGGCTGCAAGACACCAAAACAGGTGGACACCTTCTTACAATATTTTATACCAACTGTTTAAGTTGTGTAAACAGTCCAGTCTTAGAAGTCACAGAACAAAAAAGTAGGGCTGGAAGAGGACCTCAGGGAGGTCATTTAGTCCAATCCCTTGCTCAAGGCAGTATCATTCCTGCCTAATCCATCCTAGCTAAACTTGCACTTAAAAACTTCAAATGATGAAGATGCCACAGTCTCTAGGACAGAGACCAGCCTGTGGGCAAGCTCCAGGGGCACTGGGTGGCAGGGAGCTTCTGCAGCAGTCACAGGGGAAAGTGGCAGTGGTCGGCATGGGGAAAAGCAGCAGCTGCACCCGGATCCTAGCACCCACCCACCTCCAACTCAACCTGGCCCAAAGCCGGCTATAGACTGCTGCTCTAGGGCAGCGTTTCTCAACCTTTTTTGTACCAGGACCCATTTGAAACATTGGTGGCCAGTGCCCTTCACTCCCGACCCGCTATCCCCAGCCCTCAGTGCATTGGGGGGGGTCAAGCAGCCCCTTGAAGGCTGGAACTCTGCAAGGGAAAAGCTTCAGTTTCCCACATTTTTCTCCTTTAAAGGAAAATCCATTTTTAAAAAGTTTGTTTGCGACCCTTTCATATATTCTTGCGACCTACTTTTGGGTCATGGGTTGAGAAACAATGCTCTAAGGAATCTGTTTCAATGCATAACCTCTAACTTACAGGGGTGTAGGCTGTAGCTGTATTCGTCTAAGGACATAGGTAGACAAGGTTATTTGGGTGAATCTGATATCTTTTATTAGACCAACTAAATAGTTGGAGAACAATTTAAGCTTGGGTTAGACCTCATCTGCATTAGTGTGTCCAGTTTTTCACTTCGAGGAAGGTGTAGAATTTCATTTAATTTCAGATCTTTTTTGCAAATTTTCTAAGTCAGCAGCACTTTGGAGGATAGGATTAGGATTCAAACTATCCCACCTAGCTTTGTATCCATCTACAAATTTATTAAGAACACACACAATTCCATCCTCCAAGTCATTAATGGAATTGTTAAACTGGACCCCCTAGGGTCTTTGGATATGAAGATCTAATAGTTTTGCAGCCAGCTAATAGTTTCATCTAGATACTTGTAATAAAGTCAAAGTATAATGTTATGGGAGACTGTATTAAAACTGTCACTGAAGTCCATGCTTAATGATACCTACTGCTCCATCTACAACCTTCCTCCCCAACCATAGAAACCTTAAAATGCCAGAGAAGAAAATCAATTTGACAAGCATGACTTCCTCTTGACAAACCCACCTTGGCCATTCCTTCTCACCTGGTTACTGTCTAACATTTTCCCTGATATTTTCTTCCTTCCAAGAGACAAAAAGTCTCAAGTGAAGCTCCTCATCTTTTAGTACTCCAAGAAGAGTAACCCCTGCTCAGCACAAGCTTCCTGAAGTTCTTTTCATAAACTGTCTGCACTTCAGATTGCAGATTCCCATTTGCAGACAGGCCAACACAGACTAATGGTGTTCTGAGTTTTAGCAAGATCTCCAAATCTGACAGAGGAGTGTCACTTCTTCACTGTGAAAATACTTTGCTGTGAGGTTCCAGCAATGTTGTAAATAGTGTTAAAACCTGAAGAGTCACACCCCTTCCCCCTTCACAGCAGGCATCAGCTGTAGAGTTTAATTTAGACAGTTCTTTAACTGATGTTCTGCATAACCTCAGTGTACTTGGCTTACAGGCCCTTCAGTTTAGCTACTGCTGTTGGTCTTGTGGTATTTCCCTGCCAGTCATTTCTCTCCGTAAGCTTCACCAATAACTGGCCCCATCATAGTTCTCATATCCAAGTCTTGGAAGAAATGTGTTTTGAGGAACAAAGAGGTCCTCAAAGAAGTGTTAAAAGTGAAAGATAGAACTTGTAAAAAGAAAAAATTCATAGTGTGGGATCTCCTTACATGGTTCCTTATTTTGGGGTCTGAGATGTTGTAGTCTCATGACTACATGACCCTCACATACATGGGAGTGGGTTTTTCTTGACTGGTAATGTCCCCCTGGACCATGCACAAGTCCTTTGCTTCCTCTGGAAGGCGAGAAGGGGATCACAACTCTCCCTCGCAACACAAACGCTATATTGGTGAGAAATCGGGAAAGCAGGAATGGGGGAGCAGGATCTACACAGATCACATCACCTTGAAGAATTCAAGTTACTATAGGCCAAGCAACCATTCAAGGAAGTGTCAGGTGGGTCCTAGTTTAGGACGCTAGTCACAGTATGCTCTCTGGATATTAGGAGCAAGGCACTTGAGCTATGTCAGTCCAATGTGGCCATATCAGATGCCACCCATCTCGCTGCCACTGCCTACCACAGTAAGATGGACCAGGGGAAGGTCATGATTGCATTCCCCCCACTGCCTTCATAGAGGAATCTAGGGCAGGACAGGGAATGCTTCATCTAGGAAAAAGCTTGGCCTTATTTCAAGAGTCCACAGTGGGATCCTCATTGACAAAGAATTAACCTTCATCATTCAATCGCTTGCTTCTTGTTGCTGTTGTATCTTTTGCCTGCTTGATGGCTGGTTAGAATTCAAGCGTTCCAAGCCAAGGGCTTTCCCTCCACATCTGGACGTTAAATCACCTGCTATTCCTTGAGTGATCTAATGAGGGTGTCAGCCAGAGGTTCTAGTCGCTTAACATTTATAGTCTGAATTGAGTGCTGCCTACTTACTTCGCTATGACATCCGATCTTGGTAATTGCAAAGGAAAGTCACGTTGCACAACAACTGAATCATGGGTAGGCTGGAGAAAAAGGATGCAGGAGTGGGAGACATCACGTTTTGCCAAAAAACATCAGTAAAACTGTTACCCATTACAAGATGTGTGGCTATCGATAAAAAGTGTGTTTTTAACAGTAATTAGCCTCATTTCAAGCTACTTAGCATACCACTATACTCTTGTCATTACGACAGGTCTTTTCGTACCGACATCCAGTTTATTAATTAAGCTAGTCTTTTAGTGAACATTTATGCAAATGTTGCTACTAATGACAGTGCCAATAAAGACAGGGGCCTTTGGGATTAGCAGAAACACATATACCACACTGGATTGTAATGAAGCTATTTAAGCAACAGGCGAGTCATTCCAAATGTTTTGTACATGGTTTATCGAGAAGGCCAAGAAACACTAGCGTAAGCAGCATCTGGAAAAGCTGCCAATACAGAGGTGACAGGAAAAAGCTGGCATGACAAGGAGAAATGACAGCCCTCCTCAAAGCCTGAAGGGGCTGTACTTCCAGGGCACACACATCTACAAGACACAATGCAGCACAACACACTAGAACCGGAAGTGCATTATGCAGAGGCACTGGGAATGCACAAGCATCCTTCCCATTAGATCATGGGCTCTGCCCCACGCTGACATGCCTCAAATTGCTGGCCACAGCAGACCAACTTTGAGACTGCATGGGTAACAAACAGACTCAGTCCAGCTACCTAAAAAGTGTAGCGTGAAGCACTGATTGATAAAACCCCAAATCATGCTACAGGTACGGTGAGACTTTGCCAAACAAGCTTTCTGCCCTGGAGTCAGACAAGGCATTGAAGACAGAAACTTTGTCTCCAACAGAAATGCCACATACATGTAGGAGAAAAGAAAACCTGGAAGCAACAAAGAATTAGACATAAAATGAAAACCGGTCCCCTTCATCTTCTCTGACACAGGCAAAATTTTCCCATCCTAAGTACCCAATCTAGAGGCACATCCTGATGAATCTGCCCTCTGAAAAGAGAAAGCCGGATTTGGAAGGGTTTGGCAATCCGGCAACAGCACAGAAATCACCCAGGTTAGACTGTCTCGGTACGGACGTAACAATCGTATTGTTATTAAAAAAACACCTGCACACAGGATTAGCATGCAACTGCTGCATCGGTGCGATTCTGGAGCAAGGCAAGGGTAGCAAAACCTCTCCAACTCCAACCTGGCTTTGCCCAGGGGCAGAGTTCAGGTCCCTACAAGATCACGTGGAACAAGATGCGTCACCAGGAGCAAAGCCTCCTTCTTGGTGTCTCTCCTTAGCATTAAGAGTTCAGGGACAAAAAAAAGAGAGAGTGGTATGTTTAAAAAGGAGGCAAGCTAGTAAGTTGAAACCAGAACATATTGGAGATCAATAGGCAAGCTATTTAAGTGCAGGCTGGCCAGAACACCAAGCTGCCTGGCAATCTGAAATACCCCAAATATCCCAATCCAGAGGAACTGAAGGAATGTGTGTAAGGCAGAAGGTTATGCAAACTGCTGATTAGAAACTGAGTCATAAAGAAACAATGAAGTTTTTGCTCACTTGGGTCTCCAAATCAGACAAAGAGCAGGGGCAGGAAGCTTTTCTCATCCCAAAGAAGTCTAAAATTTTCAAAAGTTTTCCTGTTCTGTATTAAGCTCTTTCCAAATGGTTTGTGATAGCCGAATGCGAATGCTGTGGAAGGCTGCGGTTCACTTGTTTCGGTGACCAAAGGCTCTGCAGGTACTCAGCTCCCAGGCCCAACACCCTGCAAAGCACCCTAGCCATGGGCCACTGCCTGTTCAGAGAGAAGCATGTTCCCTGCTCCGCTCCTTGTTTGTACTAGACAATCCTTGTCCTAGCTGAGAAGAACAATTTAATGGAAAGCTTTGATTGGGCAAGCAACGTTTTTCTGAGGAAAAGACATTTCACTGGAAAATGCCTGACCTGCTCTGATCAGAACCAATTTGGCATTCCACAACAGAGAAATTTCACAGGTGATGGAAGCAGTCCTTGCTATTTATATACTCTGGATTACATTTGATAAAATGTTGTAATTAAAATAATCATGGGAGCTGCCTGATGGCAGCTGCCTTAAAATTAAGAAGGGATGTGTACTACACAGGCTTCCTTCCTCTTCCCACAGTGCAACTGCTTGTTCCTGCCTCCGCATGAAAGACTACGTTTCCACCCTGTTTAAATATCGAGTTGGGTATTAAAAGAAAAATGCAGGTTTTATTTTTTTTATTAGTAAAGTCCTTAGCCTGATGCTTCAGAAAAATGGTGGCCATGACTCGGGTGACCATAATATATAGTAATTCAATGAATTAGATTGAAGACACCCATTGATCCCCACCTGACTGCCTGATGGGGGAGTGCAGGTCTGCTTCCTAGATCACATTCCTCAGTCCTTCCTGGTTTTACATGTCTCAAGCATGCAGATAAAGCAACATACTGCATTTTTCTGGACTGGCATCAAAAAAAAACCTATGGACACTTTATAAACATTAAGTCAGTCTCCCAGGCTTGTGTGGCAGGATGCACTGCCACCAGTGTGTACAAGGGGAAAGCAGGACAAAAGTTAACCACCTTACTCAAGGCTATCATCAGCGGCAATACAGTAGTGATATGGTGGCTCCCTCCTATTTAATGAAGCAGCTTCTTACCAGCTTGCATTTTAAGCGGGTGATGTAGCCAAATCAACAGCACATATACCCCTCTCTGACCAAGATGACTGAATCAATGAACTAAAGAGTCTGAGCTTTAGGCTTCCTGACTCCGGCATTTGTAGTATTACATGCACCAGACAAGTATGGTCAAGGCTCATTTTCCCTGCTCTCCTCCCAATCCCCAAAATCCAGAGCCCTTTTATCTGAGCCTGTTAAACTGCTGAGCTCACAGAATTCACATCCTTAACTATCTTAGTCATGTCCAAATGCCTTACTTCACCTTTGGCAGACAAGGTTCTTTGGGTGAATCTGCTATTTTTTATTAGACCAACTTAAATAATTGGAAAACAATTTTCAGCAACCTTTCAGGTTCAAAACCCCTTCATCAGGCTGAGGAAGTTACTTCCCCTTTACAGCACTTTGTAGAAACAGATCAAATGGAGTGCCCCAGGGGCCGGTCCTGGGCCCGACTTTGTTCTGTAACTTCGTCAGTGACCTGGAAGATGGGATGCAGCACACCCTCAGCAAGGATGTGGATGACACCAAGCTGGGGGAGTAGCAGATATGCTGGAGGGGAGGGGTAGGATTCAGAGAGAACTACAGAAATTGGAGGATTGAGACTCAAAAGTAATCTCATGAGGTTCAACAAGGACAAGTGCCAAGTCCTGCACTTAGGACAGAACAATCCCATGCACAGGGACAGGCTGGGGGCTGCCCGGCTGGGCAGCAGCTCTGCAGAAGAGGACCTGGGGGGGACAGGGGACAAGAAGCTGAACAGGAGCCAGCAGTGTGTCGTTGGTGCCAAGAAGGCTACCGGCATCCTGGGCTGCATTGGTAGGAGTGCTGCCCACAAATGGAGGGCAGTGATTCTTCCCCTCTATTCAGCACTGGGGAGGCCACATCTGGAGTCCTGTGTCCAGCATGGGTTTGTTGCTTGACCATCCACATTTCCTTCTATGACCAGGTGACGTATCACCTGGAGAAAAAGGAAGAGGTTGGTTATCATATATTTGAAGGTTAAAAAAGCCTTTGACTTGGTGTCCCATGATGTCCTCATGGAAAAATTGGGCAACTGTGGCCTCGACTACTCCACAGTCCCATGGCTGGGGAACCAGCTCCAAGGCCAGACTCAGTGATTCTTGCCCTCTATTCAGCACTGGGGAAGCCACATATGGAGTCCTGTGCCCAGTTGGGGAAAAAAACATTCCCAAAATTTTCAAAAAAAAGTTCCCCACTGGGATCAGACTAAACCTGCTCCCAAGAAAAATGTGGGAAGAAATTACTGAACATAGGAAAACGGGCATAATTAAAGCCCTGACATCCTTCAGAGTTGTCTGTTACTGACTGCAATAATAAAATACTGTTTTATTAAGAGTCAAGTCAGGCTGCCAAGTTGAACCAGGTAGCAGTTGATGGCTTTTGAAAACTGTCTCGTCACATCAGCTGCAGAGCCATTATATGCAGACAGTGCAGCAAGGGGAGGCCTCCCAGCTGGCAGACGCACCACTCAACACTTGTTGCTTATACTGAGAGCAGCATGCACGAATGCCAAACGAAGGAAGTGGAAAAGGAAAGAAAAATGGATCCAATGATTAGTTTCAGGGCAAGATGAATTAAATTTATCTGAGGTTATGCAGGTTTCTGCCTCTAAATTGTAAATAGCTTCACTTACACTGTAAAAAGGTGGCAGGAAGGCTATAAGAAAATTCATTTGGAGCCCAAGTGTGACAGGTATGGGGGACCTGAACAGAACATGTTAGTTGTATTGAGAGACTACAAAAACACATATTCAAGCATTCCTGCATTTCAGCGAGATAAAAACACAGCAGTCGTTGATTATTGCTACAAACATAGAAGTAAAACCTAATAAGGCAGATGAAAAAAAATATACAAAACTGGCAACGCAGATAGGAGCTCATCATTTGGAGAACATATACCCCAATCCACACGCACTAGCCACCTTCCCCACCTGCAGGGAATGCCCTAGACATCCTCTTAAGGGCCCCTAGGTTACCTGACTCTTATCTTCAGCAGGTCCTGCAATACATCCATTTTCCCAGATGGAAAAACCATATGAAGCTGTCTTAAAAAAACCCACGAGTCACTGATGGTTTCTGAATCAAAGAGGGGTTGATGACTATCCATCCTGTGTAGCACGGCACATCCAGTCTACAATCCTGCCCACCCCCTCACAACCCAGGGACTGTTTCCTAAATCTCAACAGTGTTAAGACAGTAACAGAAACCCCAAAGAGGAGCTCTGCCTAGGTAGGCAATAGCTGCAGCTGTCCAATTCATGCAGAGTCTAGTCTCAGTTTCTTAGGAAACCCTGTTTGATCCTTCAGTTAGCTGAAATTGTCTTCAGGTAAAGAAGAGAAAATGATTAAGCATCTCAGCTGATTAATCAGCTCTCCAGCCAGTTACTTGGGGTTGACTGAGTGCAGCAAAAAAACAGATTCCCATTCTTACCAGAGGAACAGTGACAGCACCAAGTATTCCTGTGCATGAGCCCTGCCAGGAGCTTCAGTCTGGAGAGGAGACAAGTTTCCCCAAGCCAAGTTGGCTCTTTCCGAGTTTCCCGAGAAGAGGGGTCGTTTTTATAGTTCATTATAAAAAACACACTTATGTTACTACTGCAGTTGATTCTGAACAAATTGTTTTAGCAATAAAAAAGCAGCTCTGGACCCAAGTATAATATAATCATGCCAGTACTTAAGCTCCTTTTATTTTTCAGGCCCAGTGAGAAGTCCAAACTCCACAACAGTGAGCGCTTCCCACACACTGAACACAGGTCTTCTATGCATGATGCCCAGCATGATAAAACACAGGCTTTCTTTAGGGGGGTGCTGAGGGCTAGATTGAGACAGTGGCTGTAGGCAGCCCATGGAAAGCCTGTGCCACAGCTGCAAACACTATACAACTCCACTATACAAGGAGAGATGATTGCCCCAGTCCTCAGAAAGCCACTTCAGTACCCAAGGGGCCCCTACTAGGACATGAGTGAAGCACTTGAAGGGAAAACTTAAACTCTTCACTCTTAACAACTTTCTAGCATTATTTCCCTAGCACGTGGGAAATGTTAAATGCCAAACATGACCTCCTTTACACATGCCCTACAGCTCCCAAAGACGCGTGTACTTGGAAGTACCCTGTACATGCTCATTCATAAATTGAAAGGACAACATGATTTCCAGCTGGAACCTGCTGACAAGCTTATGGTTAGGAAAGCGATGCCTCTGGACCACATGCCTGGCCAGACCAGAGACTCTTGGGTTTTAACCCTAACTCTGATGTGACCGTGGGCAGATAAGTCACTAATTTATAAAATGCTGATAAAAAGACACACATTTGGCTCGACTCATGGCTGGCTAGGAGATTCCCTTCCAGCCTGGCAGACGGCGACTTGACTTTGCTCATACGTATACACTGTCGTCATCTCCCTCCCCGGACTACAGCAATGCGATGTACTCGGGAATGAGACATTTAGCCCTTTGGAAACTTTTAGTAGTACATAACACCACACCATGCCCCTTCAGTAATACCACATGGACATCAAACCTGTCTTCTGTTTGCAATCAATATTGGCTTCCCAAAGAGCAGCAGTTGCTGAATTTTTGCTGGATGTGCTCCCATATAGAGACCAGTAATTCTGTGCTAGCCCGTATATCTGGCAATATTTTTATACTAGTAGGGACATCATAAAAGCAGCCAGCAGCAGCATCTGTTCAAGCACTTGCTCTTAGCCTGTGGTAATATCTGGTGTGAACTGCCACTGCTCAGAATGAAACGGGATGAAGTTGCGCCAGGTAACTGCAGGCACACAAACATGGGTAGCGCTCTGATGGCTGCCCCCATTTTAATGCCAATTTTCTTTCCTATTGGAACGTCAGTGTTTGGGGTCATGACCACCAATGCAGGAACCACTGCCATGGAGGCCCAAGTCAATGCCAGAGATTGCCTTTATTTTCAAGGTGCTCAACAGTCTGGGCTGACTATGAAGAAAGATCTACCCTTCCACAATGAAGACCTTGCAGACAACTCCCCTCCGGAGGAACTATGTTTATGGTGCATATTGTGGATTAAAACATTTGCAGTTTGAACAGGACAGGTAATGATAGTACCTGGACACAAACTTGGTAGCAGAAGGCACAAGGCACCTAACCAGCAGGCTAGAGACGGATGGATCACGTCCCTTCTCAGCCTTCCTGGGTTTCTGATTGCAAACAATCACCCTGCACAGAACAGATGGCTTCTTCACAAGACCTAAGGCTCACAGATGCTTTTGTGGGGCAAACAGAGGTGCTGCCTGCTAAGAACAGGGCTGGTACAGCTTGATGCTAGATGGCTGGATTGGGGGGGGGGGGGGGGGCGCTGAGTTGTGTTTTTTCTCCCTTCTACCTGCATTTACATTAACACGCGGCTAGAGGACAGCACTGCTCAAAGCAGCTGCAGAGCCAGCTCCCAGTCTCAGGAAGGGAGCACTGTGTGGGCAGGGGAGAGAAAGGGCAGAAGTGTTATTGGATTTGGGAACAGGGACAGCTCTCTGAAGAATGCAGGCACAAACCTGATTTTTGTAGAGATTACAAAGACAGCAACAACAATATACTGAGAGAGGGTTCAGGGACCTGCTTTTGTCTGGGCATCTTGCATCGATCAAGTGGAAATGGCTGTACCTTTAAGATCTTAGCGTTGAAGGGGCTCTTTGTACAAGCAATCAAAACTCAATCATGCCCACAGTGAATTGGGGAAAACATCGGTATTGTCAGTTGTGCAGTACTGCACAAAAGAGCTGCCTTTATTGTGCATTTTAAAAACCTAATGCATTCAGGAAGATGAGGCAGATTTATTAAGGGCTTGATCCTGCCCTTAAAATAACAGTGAACCAACACACCATAGCGGAGCTCCCAGTACATTCAGAGCATCCTTGATACATGGCATCTATCATATTAATCATTTCATCTGAACCACTCTAGGCTCCTGCAGGGGGTTGGTCTCTAATAGCTCTAAATATATTGGTTTAAAAGGAGCCTGGCTGTTAGCTTATAACAAAGCTAACCACAAAGACTCCTACAGGCAAGATTTCTAGACCAAGGCAGCCGCTCCTCCAGTCTATTCCCGTCATACTTCCCTTCTCACCCATTTCCCCGTGTCAGGCTGAAATACACCAATATTAAAACACAGTTTTCAAAAGAGAGACTAGGGGAACTATCATTTTATTTCTGAACTACAGCAATTAATGAACCTTAATTACACAGCGTGTATCCCCAAGTACATATTTTTAGTCCTCCAGGGTGACATGTTTAAGGTCTATTACTTGAGGTCTACTCATGCAAACCCAGCTAGCTTTTCCAGTAGGTGTATGCCACACAGCTATATTTTAACATATCAAAAGCACCGACTCAGACTCTTTCCCCAGCGCCCAGCAACGCAAAGCTGCTTCAAGGTGGAAGGCGCTGCAGATTGCTGAATGACCCAGTTTGTTCTGGCTGAGCAGCTCCCCCAGGGAGAACCATCTGCTGTTGTCCTAATTTATTCCATTAGTCACAACCCAATACAAATCGCATTAGGGATAACAGGCCAGTGTTACTTATAGAACGCAGCGCACATCTCATTCAGCAACAGTCATGGGGTGGCCATCTCCTTTCCACATCTCTTTATTGAGTGGTGGAGGCTTTGAAAATGTGTACCTACAACTCGTGGACAAACAGTACAAGAGATCACGATAAAGAGTGGGCTGCATCACATACTGATCTGCTAATGAACTTCAGACAGGTCCACCCCTGTAGTCTGAAATCAAACAGGTTAGGCTGAACTCTAACATGCATAATGCATTTGTATCGGACAGGAAAGATTAAGTCAGGAATTTAGTAGATACCAGTTAAAAACAGGTCTCAAGTCAATAAATATTTCCTTAATTCAAGTGTTAAGTTAATTCTAATCCAAACTGGAAAGTTCATCATTTGTTTTATCCTAGGCTCAAGCTAAGAAAAATGAAACCACCACCCCTTGACGTGCTTTCGAGAGCTTTGCCTCCTCGCATCAATTCCACACGGGAGAACAATGCAGCACAGAAGAGGAAAGGCAGATATTCCAGCTGCCACGGCGGCTCTGCTCTGGCATGCATTTGTCATGTCGACTGGGAGCCCTGTGTTTCTCCGCATCAATTCTGCCCTGCTCCACGGGGTGGATGCGACACAAGGCAGCAGAGGAAAATGGAGGGGCCTGCTAATTTCAGTTTCTATTATATTTTAAAAAGAAAAACTGGCAAGTCTCATCGGACATGCAGCAGGCACAAAGCCATATTTTTAGCTTAAACTAGAAAATATGGGGGGAAGTTATCCAAATATAACATATGTATATTTTTTTTTAAATGGCGCTCCCAATACACAAGCACCCTAGTTCCTATGAGCTCGCCTCACACCACAACCTAGTTATCTTTGTTCAGATCTGGGATAAGATTTTGGCAAGGCAAGACAGGACAGAGGTGCATTGGTACAGCTCGCAGAAAACCCTGAGCTCCATGCAGAGAACACAATGCTCCGCCTCATCCATCAATAGCCCCAGTTCCCTGGCACAAATGCTAAAATTCACCCACAAATGAACAGTGGTCAAATCAAAAGCACAGCAGCCAAGCCAATGCTGCAGAGAGAACGTGAGGTATTAAACATTTACTGGCATAAAACAAACAGTGCTGCCAGGTCTTTACCGAACGTTTAAAAATTAAAATCCTTTGGAATTTCTGTAGGTATACGGCCGAGTCCCTGTGGGTGCACTGCACAATAAACCAAACGGAGGAGATGAGAACAGCTATGCTGTGGGGTTTACGGAATAAACAGAAACCTGGAGATGCACAATTCTCACCTGAAGTGGGATTTAAAGAGCCAGCTGAATTAAATAGAAAGAGGATGCAAAAGGACATGTTCCATATATGTCAGAGGCTGCAAGAGTGGGCTTTTTAGATGCGTATCTGGTACAGATTGACAATTTCTGGTAGTTACATATAAAAAGCCTAAATGGGAGCCTGATCCACCAGAGCACCTACTGAAAGTAATTCCATACAGACGAGCCTCCGCTGCAACCGTTACCCATTACACTAGGTTTTTAAGCTGTCTAAGAACAGCACAAGCTACGCAACATGAAATTACCACCGGCCAATACACACCAATCAATCTGTAGTTCAAGTCCTATGAAACAAAGCTCTCACCGTTACTGCTGCACTCAGAACGCAGGCGGGAAGTCGAGACTGTCTAACAAAGTGTGGATGAAAAATGCTTTGCAGCATTATTTTCGGCAGGACCACTCTATATAGTAACATTTTGAGAAAGCCATAAAAAGGTGTTGGTGTTTCACTACAGCTATTGCAGACAGAAGGCCTTGGCCTCATCTGGCTCCAACTAACCTTACTACCAATGGGACCAGGGCAGTGCTGTTTCCTGCAGGGTATTTTCTATTATTTGGCTTCCTGTTCTCTCCCCCAACCAACGGGTTTCCATTTTGAGTCTCATCACAGGAAGACACAGGCCACCTGTGATCTGACCACAAGGCCATTCAGTTCAAGCGTCTCAGGGAAGAGCATAAGAACCCCATAAAGGGCAAATGTGGAATATGCTGCACCCTGAACCTGACACAGTCCTTAGGCCCAGAAACAGGTTGCTTCCAATTCTCTCCAAAGAATCCATCAGTTATGACAATCCTGCACTTTCCTGCAATGTGGATACGATGCCAACACTCGTGATATCTTCTGCAATTCTTCACCTCCTGCAACAATGAAGTCCACACTCCAAGAGGGTTGTGTTTTAAAGCCTTCCATTTGGTCATTTCCACTATTAATTTCACTGAGCACAGAGGCGGTTGGTTGTGTTTGTCTCAAGTCAGGCAACAGGGAAGACAGGGTGGTGCTGCAACCAGCTAGTCTTTAAAGGTGCTACCACGTCTTGCCCTCTGCCTTGCTGTGGTCACGTCCTCATTTTGCAAGACAGGGAACAGAAACACCCAATTTTCCTCATCTAGACTATTCATTATTTCACATATGAATATCATAGTCCTCTTCCTAATCTCTAGTTTTGTTTCTTACAGCCATGCATATCTATTATCCTCTCAGAAAAAAAAAAAAGTTGTTACAGCAATTTGCCTATATAAGTGGAGAATTTATGAACAAAAGCTGAAAGCCTTCTATATTAAACATTAGGAAAAATGGGTAGCATTTATCACATGGTCAAAGTTCCTGCACAAAAGCAATACATTTTGAAACATTTATAAAACATCCAAGAGACCCTAAAAGCTATTCAGTGCTAACCCCTACTTTGTTGCAGGTAAGTGTTTCATACCTTTTCCTTTTACATTCCTGCAACTGTTAATGTAAAACCGTTTTATGAAAAACTACAAGCAAAAAAAAAAAAACACCCAAAAAACCCACACAACTTCTGTTGCTAACAGTTATTTGCTCACATTGATCCAATATGGGTTTAGCGCCTTCTGAAGTATAAAGGACAAAGGACTCTGGTGAGAACAATGGGAACAGAAACAGCATAGTACAGAACATGACAAACAGATGCAGAGTTCTGTCACTCTACAGCATCCCTATTTTGTCTTGAACAGACTCTTTGGAGTGTCCAGAGGTGGGCCACAAAAATAAAGGTGCTGGAAGGTAAGATGTACAAGGAAAGGCTGATAGAACCAGGTACATCCAGGCAGCAGTAAAGGCAATTATGATGTGGATATAATAGCAGTCTTCAAATATCTGAAGGGCTACCATAAAAGACGAGAAGGAGAACAACTTTTCTCCCATGCCACAGAGGGCAGGATAGAAAGTAATGGCTTTAAGGGTCAGAAAAGTAAATGCACATTAGGTCTCCAAGGAAACCTGGTTTGAACAGCCTGCCCAGGGAAGTTGTGGAGTCTCCTTCGCTGGTGGTTTTCAAGAGGAGGCTGGGTAAGCAGTAGACAGGGATGGCTTGGGAGTAGCATCCTGGGAGTTGTACCACACAACCCTTGAGGTCCCTTCCAACCCTGCTGTTCTTATTGGGCTAGTGCCTTTATCTGCAGGAGCTTCTTTACACCAAGATTCAACCTACCCAATTTCTCTGGCTCGTCTGGACCTGTTCCAGCAATGCAGCTGCTCTCTAGTCCATAAGTTGGATCCACTTTGCCAGAGGCTCTTGCTGCTTCCTGTACTTTCTTGACATGGGCTTCAACAAGTTCCAGTGGTACCTCCTCTCGCACCCGAGAAAATTCCTCTGTTGGAGGATGAAGGGGAAATATTTCAACATCAGCAAGTAGGTTTGCACAGATCCAGTTACAAACAAATTTTCAATAAATTCTGAACTTTCTCCTTACTTGTCATAAAGCAGACAATTTTCTTCCTCAAATGCGCTAATTAACAGTAGTCAAGTTAATCTCTCTTCCAAGCTACAAAAATGCAAGCTAGCATATTTTTTGTCCTTTATACAGGAATAGTCAGTGACTGAATAAGCAGGAACTATTTCTACAACATACCTCTAGGAAAGCCACAGTTAAAATAAGAAAAAATCCCACAGTAGCCACGATCTTTACATTCATATTTTGGCACAAGATTGTAAGTGGGTGTTTTAAACGAAAAGAGTCTACAACATGGAACCACGTACATTTAAACCAACAGTGATAAAAAAGCAGTGGGTGGCATTTATATACTGATTTGCAGACATTAACCAATTAATATTTCAACAAATGAAGGTAGCAGACTAGAGGGGAAATGAAACATCCTTCAACACCAAATATTTTTCCAAAATGTGCAAGCTTGTGCATTGCCAGCTCGTTTCAGCTTATGAGACAAATCAGCAAATATCCTTATGGATAACTCCTTGCCCATATTTTCAACATATCTGCTTTGGTTTTCAAACTACAATTAGCTGCATTTTGGGGAAACACTAGAAATAGTAGTTGACTTTGCTAGAGTTTAAAAGTCAGTCAATACCAAACACAAGTTAGACCTCATAAAGCAAAACTGAATAGCCACAACGACTTCATACCTAAAGCAGCTTTAGCTGCAGCAGACGCCACCCGGGGATCCACTACAGATGCCAGAAAAGCAACAGTGCTCATCACTGGGTTTCCAGACTGGCTGAAAGGCACAGGTTGGTAAGCCAGCGGGCCTAGAGATGCATCAGAGTTTTCCAAGTACGGGTCCTCGATGGGAAGCCTCAGAAAATGGAGAATACACTCATCCTGGGTACGGCTGCCAACATGCTCAGAGACCTTATTCCAGTCATCCTTGTACATCTCCAGAGCCTGTAAATGAAGAAGAACATGAGCATTTCGCATCGACTGTCTGGTAAAAAAAAGACTACTTATTTGCTCACCCTCTCAGCTTGGTGGTAAACAGAACACTAACTTACCTGCAACAGAAAGGGTAGATGTGAGCAATGAAGTGGCCATCTGATACTTATGCCACAAAATACCAGAACTACCAGAAATCTCACCACCTTTAGGATGAGAAGCAAGACAATGACTTGATCTTCCCCAGCATAAGAGAAAAACATGTGCAGCCTTTCATCTCGTGAGAGTAGAGGAAGGAACCAAAGGTTTCCTTATACCGATTGACCTACCTATTTCTGTAGCACACTTCAATACCATGGTAAATGGCTTGGCACATACATCTAGACCAAGCTCTTATGAGAGACTATTTGAAGGCTCAGGTGAACAAAAAAAGTTAACGAAGAGAGCAAGTTTTGACAGAGGCACCAAGAACTAATTGGACCACAAACTGAACTACTCATCTTCTGATGCAAGTCTTCCAATTTAGGACTGAGGCACAAGATGCTTTAACAATGTTGTCCTCTAGGTACAGAGGATATCTGTTTCCAGGACCATATTTAACATAGTATTTTCACCCATATCTATCTATCTATCTATATTTTCAACCCATAATTTCTAGAATGCACGGCTTTCTAGACAGGATCCTGGCCTCTCAAGCCTGAAGGAAAATCATTTTTACAGCAGTAGATAGCTCAGCGATAACATTCTCTCAGCATCAAGGTAATCTACTATAACAGGACAATTGGGGATGTCAGGGATGAAGAGTTAGCTGGGAAAGACAGAAGAGAAGCATGCTTCTCTTGTCAGAGATTAACAAGGAGAACAACAAGATAATCTAACAAGGAGATTAACAAAATGAGCAGCTGAGTTGAAATGTTACAGATTCACTGTGCATTGAACAGCTTGAAGGGGGGAAAGAAGGAAGATGTACCAAGTGGCCTAAGATGAGGGTTGCTAACCCAAGAGGGTTTTTTTAAAAATGGTAATTTGCCTGTTTTATTTTTTACTAACAGACACACTTTTTCACCAACATGTGTTTCCACTGTTAGTAAAAAAAAAAAAAAAATTATAATCTTAGCTTGGCAGCCTGTACAGCAGCAGCAGAGATTTTACACCATGCTGCCCCCACTACAGGGGTCCTCTACTCAACCTATACCCTGACATGCCCAACTGTACCCAGCACCATGCTGCTTCCCCAAGTGCATTCCCCAGCCTTACCTACACCAGCTCTGTTCCCTTCATCCCAACACAGAACCCCTCCTATCCCCTCTTCCCAGCCCTGTATTTTCTTGTGACCAGGATAGTGTTGGAGGTTCAAGTCAGTCAGAAAGCCCTGACAGTTCATTATGTTACATAGTGCTTCTACTCAAACAGGCAGCACTGCTCCTCTCCCTGTCGAGCATCAACACTTGCCCTGAATGTAGTTTCAGTCTAACAATGAATCTTGAAACAAGCTCAAGGCTTCTTAATTTTATGTAGGCAAAATTATTCTTTACACACTTTATGTACAGGTGATTTTACTGACAGTGAAGATGTCTTTTTGTTTTGAGTTTGTTATATGAGGTTTAGTTTGGTCTTGCCAAAATTCCTGCACCCATTTCTCTTGCAAAAGGTTAAAGCTATTGTAGCTAGACTTGGTAAAAGACTGTCTGAAGGATCTTTGTCCCCTTGTCCCCAAATGTAGGATATGTACCTGGGCAAATCTCACACAAAACCAACCTATTTAATACCACAGAGTATGTGCTCTCTGTCACTATAGCTTTAGAAGCTGGATGGTTGGAAAGATAAATAAGGAAACTCCCCAACAAGCTGAGAAACTACCAAAACCTTTTGGGTTTTTTTTTAAAGCTCTTCTGGAAAAATGCATTGCCTCCAAGAAGTTAAAACTGGCATTATTCTACTATTTTGTCAGGCCCACACTACAGGGGTCAATGCAAGAGTTCAACTTATGATACTGTGCTCTTGTGCCTTGTCTAGTCCTGTTTCAGATCTCCAAAGCAGCAGGGCTTTTATCCCTTCCCTTGTGAAGCAATTCCAGTGCAAAATGAGTACTGGCACAAAGTAATATTTCCTAATATTCAGCCTATATTTTACTTTTCTAAATTTTATCTCATTACTGTTATTTCTATGTCATCTTCCATCCTCATCCCATTTACCCATCTTCAGACAGGGTTAAAAAGCTAGCCTGGGATGTAATTTTGCTTCACAATGCAGTGTTGTAGTCCATTCTATTTACTTTTGTTATTTTTCTGTAGTATGAATATTTAATTTCCCACAACTCTTGCCCTTCCATATGAATATCTGAAAAATGCTCTCATAACCACATAAGACAGAGCTGCATGGAGATGCAAGTGAAAAAAACAGAATCCTGATGCTGGGAAGGAAACAATTTCTCTCCCTCTAGTCATTTGGTCAACAGACAGGAAGATGGTAATCATCATGGATAAGACATTCTCTGTAACTTTAGTGCATAGATTTGTCCAAAGCTACCTTGACGATTTAATTGGATGAAGCTGACTTGTTATAGTTTCATCGTTTCTAGGGTCGGAAGGGACCTGAGCAGATCATCGAGTCCGACCCCCTGCCATGGCAGGAAAGAATACTGGGGTCAAATGACCCCAGCAAGATGTTCATCTAACCCCCTCTTAAACACCCCCAGGGTAGAAGCCTGCACCACTTCTCTTGGAAGCTTATATAGCAGGTTAGTAAAGCTTGAACTGATATTTCTCTCTATTGTTTTATTTAAAGGTTAAAAGACAGAGAGACCAAATAATGTTGAGTTTAAACTGTACATTACTTAGTAGGTTTGTTAGCAGAGAACTCATTAACCGTTTACCAAGTGTGCACTGAATTTGGGATATTCTGTTGGGGTGTTTTACTGCTACTTTCAGACATTGTACATATTGCATCTTCTGCTACAAATGTAGAGGGTCTGTCTGGATCAAATTAGCTACCAAACAGCTTTAACCAAGCTTGAAAATTTTATTTATTGCAGCCAGAATGAAATTTCTGAGGCATAGGTTTTGGTCGCTATTCATCACTTCATTATGTCTCTACCACAGAGCATGCATTCTGAGTTACTGGGCCAATTATTACTAAGGTAACTGTAAATAGGATATTGATTGTAATGTTTTCCAACCAGCAAGAAACTTTTAATTCATTTAATCTCAGAGCTCACCTGTCAGTTGAATTACAAATTAACAGAGTTCACAATAGTATGAATTGTAAATGTTAATGGCAGTTTTAATATAGAAAGACATTACACTGCATTATTAGCTCATTATATTTACACAGTGTATGCCCAAATGCCTCTGCTACTTAGCTGTTCCTGCTCTTTAAACATAGTTTATTGCTGGATAAAATAAAAACACTTACCTGAAAGTGTAGGTATGTCAATCTAACATGAGTGAACCTATTCAGGCTGTTTTACTGAGCCCCCTTGGGTCCTGGCAGACACTGATTTCATGGTCTGATGGGATCTGGTCCAGATAATTTTGCACTGTGCCATGCCATACATACATAGCAGGATGCATGATTTTTTGGGATTAGAGATAAAAATCTGTCAGATTATACTCATGTATCTGCTGACCTAGGATGTCCAGCATCAGGATCTGGTTCCCTTTCAACTCACTGGTGTGCCAGGAGCCCCGGATCACAATCCCAGGCTCTACACCCACACCAAGTTGAAAGCCACATGCAGTGTAGGGTTGTCCTGCACACAAGTTTAAACCTTCTGGGCAGGGAGGCCTATCTGACACCTGTAAACCCGCACAGTGGGCAACCCCTTGCCACATTCAATTTAAAACATCATACACACCAGCCACAAACATTCCACATCAAATATGGAACATCTTTGTAGCCAATTTGCCATGTTATGGTCTTTTAACTGGCTGAACGTGTAGCATGCTACCATTCACCAAATGATAAATGTATTGTATGCTAAGGCCCTGCACTTTTAAAGACTGAATTTACTACATAATTGGGCTTATTCACAAAGGTAAAGTGTAAATTAAAGAGCTGTAATACAAAGAACAAAGCATTATTGAAATTTGAAGTCCATGATTTTTCTAAAGATCACAGAATTTGGCAGGGGGGTTTCTGACTGATTACATGGCTAAAACACGAGAATGTAACTACCCAATAAGCCTCTATTTGGATTGAATGACTCAGCAGTAGTAATGGTCTGGAAAAATTAAAAGCTGTTAGATTTGGTTATAAACAGGGGAAAACATGATAGGAAAAGTCAGATAGATATAGAACCTTTATACTACAGACACAAGGATGATAATACCACAGAAATTCAAGCCTCTTGATTCCTCCAGGCCAGATCTTTGTACTAGATATTCCCTTTTCCTTCCAAACACAAGGCCTGCATTTGTACAATATCTAACACAGTGAGCTCCAGTCCAAAACTGCACTATCAGATAAGCATCTGATGACTTGAGTAATAACACAATTCAGCAGCTCCAGATCTTTAATATTTTAGGAAAACAGCTTTGGCCGAGGTACCATCTCGTACCCAATTCCTTAAGCCATTACCAGCAGTTGAAAAGAGAGCGTTAAGTATAGTTTTGACGTCAAGAGGCTGAATAAATTCAAGTTATGGCTTTCCTATGCAATTACACAAATTCGTGGCTACCTCATAACTTGTACTTCTTATTAAATGGCAACGAAGGAGAAAGCTATTAAAACACCTAATAGAATCATTTATATGCCAGAAACAGATAAGCTTCAAAAGGGAATATTAGCAGCTTCTTCTAACACCCTGGAGCACAGATGGGAAGCTGTGAACATTATCAGGACCTTACAATGCTCACCTTCCTGGCAAATACCAACATCGCTCCAAAGGCACATCTTTCACAGCTTTAATACCACATTAGCAACATTTCCTCTACCTGGAGAACTCACTGCACAGCAAGATAAATTTGAGCTTATTAAGACACTCAAAAAATACCAAAGTGAAGATTTTGGGGCTCCAGACACAAAGCACATGCCAGTGAAAGCTGAAGGAATTTTATATAAAAGCTAAATTTCTTCAATTCTTGATGAGTCTAGAAAAATGAACAGCAGCAAGCAGGGGTTCTATCAACTATCTGCCTACTTTTCACAACAAAGACATTACTTTTAGTGCACAGGTCAAGGCCCAGAGAATATTCTCATTCCAGATATTACTCCTCTGTATTCCAATTATTTGCTGGGATTCCACAACATTGTCCTTACCTCTAATAGCAGTAGCGTTTCTTGTTCTGTCCATTCTCTTCCAGCACTGGCTCCTTTGCTCTATGAAAAGGAGAAGTCAAGATTGATTTATACTTATGCTTGTGGAGAACAACTTTGAGCAAGCCATTTCTTGTAAGACACGTCTATCTGTTAGTCTCTCTCTTCATAAAGATGTTCCTGTAATTGAATCTCTTTGCTAACCCTAGAGCAGTGGTTCTCAACCATTTTAGTACCAGGACCCATTTGTAAAGATCGATGGCCAGTCCTGACCAACAACCCCCTGGCACTGCTGGTGTCTGTCACTCCCGACCTGCAGCCCCTGGGCCATACTGGTGCCCCTCACTCCCAACCTACAGTCCCCTGCCTCCCCCAGCCCTCTGAAGTGACGCCCAGTAGAAGCAAAAGAAAAATCCAAGCAATCTCACCTTTGCTAAGGTCTTCTTTGAATAAATGTCTGTGCGGAGTCCAAAATTCTGTAGGTCGGTGGGCTTTTCTTTGTTTTTTTCAGGAAAACTCAACATCTGCTGAGCAGCAGGGACCTAAGAACAAGCAGTAAGGAGAGGGGGTCAAGACAACAATCATTTGTCCAACATTTTCATAGCAAACACAAGGAGACTGAACCAAAGAATTTCTCTTGAGCAACGTACATAGGGATGCACTGGAGGAGCATTTCCCTTGCTCTCCATTACACACACAATTGGTAGATTTGGCTTTAGAGCCTTGAAGCTCTGTGCAACATTATTGTACAGAATGAAAAAGGTAGAAGCAAGTTGGTAAAACCAGAATGTCTCAGCCTGAAATATGGATGAGAAGGATGCATTTCTTCAGCCCACACACAAATTAACTGCTTCAGTCCAGCATCGAGAAGCATGGACTAGCTAAAAATACCAGTAAGCCAGAACAAGAGAAAGCCTAACCCAATATGCAACACTGCTGCCCAAGTCTGAAGAAGCGAGCAGCCCCAAGTGTGGTGGTGTCACCTACTGAGTTTACCTGAGGAGTTCGGATATGGAGAGGCATGAGTCCAGAGGGAGTATCCGCAAGCACATTGAAATGAGGAGTAGGAGGGGGGCCCATGGCCATGGGACGGCTTTCTGGATCCACTTGGTAGTTAATGAGACCCCACTGCTCCAGAAAGGCATGGACCCTATGGGACAACAATTTCAGGAGATAATGACTCAAACACCCCTGGCCTTGCAGGGAAGGCATTTGAGTTGCACCTGTGAGGAATGTGTGAAAAATACTTGTAGGGCAGCTCAGAGCCCTGTGCAACTCCTATGACCTTTCATTATCAAACGGGGAACCTTAACGCATCACATGAATTCTCTACATAAGCCTGACAATCTCATTTCTCTTAATTCAACAACTATTTCAGTCACTGGTAGAATTAGAGAAAAAGATGGGGCTGGAAAGGATTTGGAAAGGTGCTAAACTTTAAGATAGAAATTTCTTCCTAATATATGAATACAACTCTCCCTTGTTGCAACTCAAGGCCATTATTTCCTGGCTGGTTCCCTCTGGGCACAGAAAACAATCATCATGTTTATAAATTCACCATTTTTGTACTTCAAGACTTACTGAATCCCCTTTCACTTCTCTCCTCTGGATTTAAAAAGAAAAAGCCAGTTCTTCCAACGTTTCCTCACAAAAAACCAAAACTGTGTCTTGACTATATGAAACCATTTTAGGGAAGAAAGTTTGCACACTAGGCATTTGCTGGCATTAACTATTAAACCTACAGGTTACTAAGCTTCACCGATGCTGCATGTACGAAGTCTAAAGTGTTTTAAGATCTTTGGTACAGAAATTACCATTAAAAAAAGGTCACTGCAAGATGAGGTCACTTAAAACAGACACCAAGTAAAAGTGGAATGGAGAAACTGAACATCACTGTACCAATGAACACCTCACTGGACAGCAGAAGGCTGCATGTTTCAATAGTGTCTACTGTAAAAAATAAAAAATAAAAAGTTATACTAGAAAATGTATACGACTCGATGATCCAATAGGTCCCTTCCGACCCTAAAATATGAAATTGATGCAGTAGTCACCAGAAAAGGAAAAAATAGTAAGCCAGTGAAAAAAACAGTGGTTGTCACCCAGGCCTCAAATCTCTTAACTCAGTCCCAAAAGAGCTCCTGACATGCAACCTGTACCTGAGTAGCTCTGCTGACAGAAGCAGGGATACAGTCCAAGATGAGCAGATGCAAGATTTGCAGGTCTTACCTCATTACAGCACATACGTCTCCGGTCAGGTTCCGTCGGCAAGCGGTGCTGGTCAAGTACTCCTGAGGGTTCAAGCGATACGTATCAATCATGAAGTTTCGGTAAGCCAGGTATCTGGAAGAAAGGACAGAGAAGGTATTTGAAAGTGTATACAGACCTCTACTACGCTCTGCTTCAATTGTGGATACTACGAAAGCACCTTCAGGTCACCTGCCTCTTTAGCTTCCCTTCTTCAATACACATAGCACATCATAGAGGCCTCACATTCAGTTCAAGGCTGATGAAGTCCTAAAAACACATGCCACAATCATCCTGCCATGTAATGGCAGAGTGAGAGCAAAGCTGATGAATTGCAAGGTTTTATTTTTACAGCCAGCGAACTCTGCCAACAAGCTTTAACACAAAAGCAAAAGGCAGCTGAATATATTTTTAGAGCAAATGCTTTATTTGCCAGCATCTTAACCAATGCCTCTGCAAGTTGTTTATTTAAATGTATTATGTCCATTTAGATTGTATAGAGGGGCCATATGTTTAGCAATAAATAGAAAGTGACAACTTCAGTTTATTTGGTTAGCAAAAAATATGCTAAATAAATTTAGTTCTCATATTGCCAATTTAATTTCCATTGTTCTGTGTTATAAACAGACAGAAAGTTCACCCAGTGAAAAATCCAATTCTAAAAGTAAGAACCAAGTCTGACATTTAGAATGGCTAGAAATATTAACAGCCCATGAAGCTTTTATTTTTCAGTACAGGACTGAATAGCACACCAAAAGGGAAAGCAGACATCTCTTCCTTTGCCTTTTTCCAGGCTACGATAACCAAGGTGCTGCTCCAATGTATGCTGGAGCGCACACTTGCTTCCTCCTATCCCAACAATTTCCTGTGAATTAAGTATGAAACATTTTAGCCATGAAAGAGCTCCAGAAGAAAAATAACTAGAACAACAGCTTCCTTCCCTTTGCATTCTTTCTATGTATAACAATGAGAGAGAAAAAACCCACATACAAAACACGAAAACTAAAAATAGCAAAGGAAGACAAGTGAAGAATGGAAGAGAGGACAAAAAACACCATGGAGATGGAGGGAAAGACTGCTATTAACTCTAAGGCTGACATGCCTCCATTCACCCTGAAGCACAGAACTGCCAAGTTTGGAGACAAAAGAATTTCCCTGATTTCTTTTGTCTGAAGCCATCTCCCTGCAAGCTGGTGCTTACCAGTGCAAGACAGGACAGAAAACCCTAGGAGCAAAATATCCGAGCTTCTGATGCATGGTAGCTCATATCTGACCAAGTGCCATCACCCACTACCCTCTTCTCATCTTTGAGCTGCACAAGGCAGGCTTCTCTATGAAGGCCATTTAAAAATAAAAGAAGTCATATTTATTTTATGAAATTTTAACATGTAATCTTGGGATGTGAACAAACCTTAGAATATGGTACCTCAAAAACAGCCCCACATTAGGAGGTACGTGAATCTCCTGCATACAAATACCTTGCAAGCAGTGTGCTACAGGCAAATGCCCTTCTATTAAAAAGTAAGCAACATAATTTGCATAAAACAGGTGCAAGGACAAGCTCAGGTAGTTCACTGAATAGGTCAAGGCCTAATAAATACCAAGAACAGATGTACAAGAAAAAAGGAGGGATGAGAGGTCCCTTTCAGAAGCCTGCTGAGCGGACAGGAGACCCTAGAGGAATATTTCAGACCCCTTTTGCGTGACATGTCACGAGGAAAGTGCAGCTACGCTGCTGAACTCCAAGATGAAGATCCCAGAGGCTCGTCCTGGCACCACATGGTCCTGAACAGTGCGAGAAGCGGTGTGACTTGCTAGCTGTGCTGCCAGCAGCAAGAGGTGCAGTCAGGCAGCTGCTGAAATCTACTCTGCGACACAACCAGCTTAAGAGCAGGTATCAGAAGAAAGAACCTGGATGAACTTCCCTGGGTCTTTGCTTACTCGGAGCAAAATCAGCATAGCCAGATTTTAGGTCAGAGCAATTGCATCTCCAAAATAATCTGGGGTTATGGGGATGGGCCTCCATAGTTTACTCCGGTATGTAGCTGTACCTGGCTACCACTACTAACAATGCTGATCAACATCCCAGTCTTCTGCACATTCTGGATTTTGGTCTGAACCGTAAGGGATCCTGAGCTCCTTCTCATGCGGCTACAGCCCAAGAGCAGAGGTACTGGGTAATCCAGCCCTCAACCTGGAAGCTGGCATCAGAGCAGAAGTCCTCCCTCATCAGGAGGCAGCTCAGGAACAAAGATGCTAATAAAGCAGCATGGGAGGGGACCCGTATCTTTCTCACTACTTGGCAATGGGGCCAAAATGCTTTTGCCTATGCACAGCAGCTCAGATTTTTATTCATCCTACTGGAACCCCAGCTGTCTGCAAGCAATAATAACCCAAGGTAGAACCTCTCTCCAAATTATCTACTATAAAAGGCAATCACTAATATCTATCCAGAACACCTCTTCAGATGCAGCTTGCATAACATTTGTTAGAGGGAGTTTACCTACTGAGCAGAAAACTCCGCTTCCAAATGATTCTTGGTGTCAATGTTAAAGGTTCTGGGCTCAGACTCACAGGCATGGACAATTTTCTCTAGCTCTTGAATTAGAGCAAGCAACAGTAACTGATGTATGTCTCTTGCCTCAGCCTCACAAAGATAAAAAATCTTAAGATGGGGAACAAGCAGGAGGAGCTTGCTTTCCTGCTTGCAAGTAGTAAAATCGACCTGGTTGGCCTAGTGGAGACATGGTGGGATGAAACTTTTGACTGGGCAGTAGACAGAGGACTATAGGTTGTTTAGAAGAGAGATAGGAAGGGGAAAAAAGGTGGGGGGGGGGGTTGCGCTCTGTGTTAGGGAACAGTATACCAGTTCTACCTTTCAAATGGGACCAGAGGAAGGCTTAACTGAGACCCTGTGGGTCAACCTCCAAGGAGGGCGGGGGGAGATGGATCTGGTGGTAGGGGTTTACTACAGGCCACCACATCAGCAGGAAGAGCCAGATCTGGAATTTTCCAGGCAGCTGGGGGAGGCCGTCCATGCAAGGGATGCTGTGGTCATGGGTGATATGAATTACCCTGACATCAACTGGGAGGAGCAGTCGGCCAGGTCTAGCCACTCGCAAAGGTTCCTGACATGTGGACAGGACCTGCACCTCGTGCAGGAGGTACTCGTCCCCACTAGGGAAGACACCATACTGGATCTGGTGTTAGCCTCTGGGGACAACCTGGTGGGGGAGGTGCTTGTACAAGGGAGGCTAGGGGACAGTGATCATGAAATGATCCAGTTTGCTATTCAGAGAAAGGTGGGGAGGATAACTAGCACAGTGCAAATGCTTGACTTTAGGAAAGCCAACTTTGATGTGCTCAGGGCAGTAGTCAGGGAGGCACTCGGAGCCCAGGGGTAGCTAGTATGGGGGTCCAGGAAAGCTGGTCCTTTCTCAAGGAGGCTATCCTTGGGGCGCAGCAGGACGCAATTCCTCTGCGCAGGAAGGAGGGAAAAGGGTCCAAGAAACCTTCATGGCTGAGCGTGGATATCCAGGCTGGCCTGAGGGCAAAGAAAAATGCGTACTGGTGGTGGAAGCAGGGGGCAGGGACAAAGGAGGAGTACACCTCCCTGACCTGAGCTTGTAGGGATTTGGTGAAGAAGGCTAAAGCAGCACTGGAGCTTAGATTAGCTTCTGGGATTAAGGATAACAAAAAGTCCTTCTTCAAGTATATAGGTAGCAAGAAGAAGTCTCAGGGTAACATCGGACCCCGGCAGGGCAGGGCAGGGCAGGGCAGTTGGTGATGGACGCACGAGAGAAGGCCGAACTCTCCAACAAGGTCTTTGCCTCCGTGTCCCTGTCTGCTGACAGTGGGGCGCTCTCGGGTGACAGTGCAGAGAGCCTCAGGAAGGATGCGAGTCTCCCGACTGTTAGCTCAGACCTAGTTAAGGATTACCTAGAGGGCTTAGATGTGTCCAAGTCGGCGGGCCCGGATGACCTTCGTTCGCGGGTGCCGAGGGAATTGGCTGGTGTCACTGCGGAGACATTGGCACGGCTGTTTGAGGACTCCTGGTGCTCGGGCCAAGTCCCTGAGGACTGGAAAAGGGCCAGTGTAGTCCCTATTTTCAAGAAGGGGAGGAAGGCAGACCTGGATAGGTTGGAGAAGCGGGTGATCTGAACAGGACACGGTTCAACAAGGACAAGTGCAGGGTGCTGCACCTGGGGAGAGGGAACCAGCATTATGGTTATAGGTTAGGGGCTGCCCCTCTCGGCAGCACAGAGGCAGAGGGGGATCTTGGAGCCAGGATTGACTCCAGGATGAATATGAGTCGCTGATGCGATGAAGCAACAGGCAGAGCCGACCGCACCCTGCCCTGCATCAACAGGGGCAGCACTAACAGGTCCAGAGAGGTCTTGCTCCCCCTCTATGCGGCGCTGGTCAGGCCGCGGCTGGAGTCCTGTGTCCAGTTCTGGGCGCCGCACTTCAAGAGGGATGTGGGGAACCTGGAGAGGGTCCAGAGGAGGCCACCCGCATGGTTGGAGGCCTCCGTGGCCAGCCCTATGAGGAGAGGCTGAGGGACCTGACTCTCTTCAGTGTCCGCAAGAGGAGACTGAGAGGGATCTTGTGGCTGCCTACAAACTTATCAGGGCCAGCAGCAGGGACTCGGGGACAGTCTGTTCCCCAGGGCCCCCCTTGGAGTCACCAGGAACAATGGCCACAAGCTGAGGGAGGAGCGGTTTAGGTTAGATATTAGGAAGAACTACTTCACGGTAAGGGTGGCCAGAGCCTGGAACAGGCCCGCCCAGAGAGGTGGTGCTCTCACCTTCCCTGGAGATCTTCAAGAGGAGACTGGATAGGCACCTGGCTGGGATCTTATGACCCCTCTATCCCCAGTGCTCCTTCCTGCCCATGGCGGGGGGTCAGACTCGATCTGTCCAGGTCCCTCCCAACTCGTTGATTCTATGATTCTAAGATCTATGAGAGCTCCACCACATCTTGACTCACGGGGAGACCCAAGAGCAAGAACTCTGTACATCTGCAACCTTTAAATGGAGGTACACTTTGCATGGACTTCCAGCAGGCCAGCAGTAAAACAGCATGCTCATATTTTAAAACTTTAGTAGCCACAGATGTCTTTGATCATTACATGTTAAAAGATTTGAAATTTTCACTGGCAATCCAAAGAACAGCCTTGTGGCCACTCCATAAAAAAAAAATCAGGCTGTGAAACTAGTTTAATTTCATTATCTATGCCAGTGGGGACCAGCATTTTTGGCAGGTATGCCACAAATTAGCCTTGCAAGTTTTCATAGATTTCACAGACATCCAGGGCTGGAAGAGACCTCGGAAGATCATCAAATCCAGCCCCTCGCCCAAAGGGCAGGAAGTCAGCTGGGGTCATAGGATCCCAGCAAGAGAAGCATCCAATTTGCTCCTGAAGGTGTTCAATGAAGGTGCTTGAACCACCTCCGATGGCAGACTGTTCCAGACCTTGGGGGCTCGGACAGTAAAGAAATTCTTCCTTATGTCCAGCCTGAAACAGTCTTGCAGGAGTTTGTGACCGTTCGACCTCGTCATCCCTTGGGGCGCTCTGGTGAACAGACGTTCCCCCAGATCCTGGTGGTCACCCCTGATAAACTTATAGGTGGCCATCAGATCACACCTGAGCCTGCGCTTTTCCAGGCTACAGAGCCCCATGGCTTGCAGCCTGTCGTCGTAAGGTCTGTTTTCCTGACTTCTGATCATGCACATGGCTCTTCTCTGGACTCTCTCAAGCTTCTCCACATCCTTTCTGAATTGTGGGGCCCAAAACTGGACGCAGTACTCCAGCTGCAGCTTCACCAAGGCCGAGTACAGGGGGAGAACGACGTCCCGGGATTTACTTGAGAAGCATCTATGGATCGCTTTACTAGCCACAGCATCACATCATTAATGAAGATGTTGAACAATATGGGTCCAAGGACAGAGCCTTGGGGGACCCCACTGGTCACAGGGCATCACAACGATTGACTTCCATCAACCACCACCCTCCGGGTCCGACCACAGAGCCAATTTCCCAGCCAGCAGATTGTAGTGGACCCGAGGCCACAGTTGGCCAGTTTCACCAAGAGGTGATCATGGGATACCAGATTGAGGCTTTTTAAAAGTCAAAATATGTGACATCAATCTCTTCTCCCTTGTCCAGGTGATGGGTCCCTGGTCGTAGAAGGAAATGAGATTGGTCAAGCAAGACCTACCCACAACAAATCCATGCTGGCTATCCCTCAGGATGTTGGCATTGGCCAGTCCATTAAGGATGGCCTCTTTAATAAACTTTTCTAAGATCTTCCCCAAGATAGAGGTTACACTGATGGGCCTATAGTTTGCCAGATCCACTTTCCTCCCTTTCCTGAAGAGAGGCACCACATTGGCCTTCTCCCAGTCTTCAGGCACTACACCACCTAGAAACTATGAAACCACAGCGCCAGGAGCTCTCAAAAATCCATGCCAGAGGCTGGGCTATGATGCTTGCCAGTTCCTTGAGTACTCTGCGGTATAGATTATCAGGGCCAGCTGACTTGAAGGTGTCCAGCCTCTCAAAGTGTTCCTTCGCAAGGTCAGCACTGGTGAAGGGTAGGGAATCTCCCTCACCCAGACCTCCCTGTCCCGTAGCAGGCATGAGCGTCCCATGGGACTGATGAAAGACCGAGCAAAGTACCCATTTAATAGGTTGGCTTTTTCCTGGGCGTCAGTTGTCCCATCTGGTTCAGCAGGGGTCCCATGTTGCCCTTGCTTTTCCTCCAGCTCCCCACATATCTGAAAAAGGACTTTTTATTGTCCTTGATGCTCGAAGCTAGTTGGAGTTCGGTTGCAGCCTTGGCTTTCCTGGTTTGCTCCCTGCAGGACCGGACCAGTGCAGAATAATCCTCCTTGGAGACACGTTCCCCATGTGCCACTTGAATCTTCTTCCCTTGCTCAATTTGCTGCTCCACTTTCTGCTCCCTGCTCTGGTGCCAGGCACCACACACAGGCTGTCCACACCACTTGTGCACACATGCTGCCAGATGGCCACCCTTCGTCTATGCCAACACACCTGCCACACGCAATAAAGGCAAATACTGAAAGGTAAATGCTGTTCTTGATCTAAACTGCTAACAACAACCTGCTCATCTTTAGAACAACATTTATTTTGAGTCTCCATTGTATGTTTAAGGTAAGGTAGTTCTGTGTGACTAGTTGATAGCTCATATGATCAAAGTAATTCATTTTACTCTTAACAGGAATATTCTCTTAAACAGATGACAAGGAAAGAGGTACTCCCTGCTAAAGGATATTCTAGGACTTGATCAGGAGATTCTTGAAAGACTAATGATCTACTATCATAAGATGTCTTGTTATATCTTGAACTGAGTGTAAACGTTAAGCTGATGTACACAGCAGCTTGATGCATTTCAAGAGGGTACTATAGCAAAAAGTGTTGGCCAGTCTTTCTGAAACCTCATTTATTTCTGGCTTTAGCATAAGCTGAACACGACTATAAGAGGTCTTAATCTTTTCCTCCCCCTGCTTCTCCCTTCTACCTCCTCTCTCAAGGACCATAGTTACCATTGTCAAGACCTTCCTTCTGTTCTGTTTGTACATCTATTAAAATGAGATTTGGATCCAGCACTTGTACAAACCTTACTGTAAAATCAACACAGTTAGATCTGAGTCCTTATTATGTTTAAACCAAAGTGGTTAATACCTGTAAGAAAAGACCTATTAGCTAGTCATGTTCGTGTGTCACAAGGCATGTTTTAACTCAAGAAAACACCTTTAGAAACCCTTATACTTTGTATAAAATGTATACTGAACCAGATCTGCAATAAAATCAGTTGCATTTTTCCTGACACCTACTGCTTCCTATCGCTAGTTAAGTACAGCTTTTCCAGCACCTATAGTATCATCAAGGTACTTATACAAACAGACATGCTTCATGTAGAACCTGGACAATAGTCAGGACAGGAATACCTCTTAACGCCCTACTGGGCGTTGAGCAAAATGGCAGATGCTGCTGGTAGTCGGACTCCAGCTCCTGCCTGTGTGGCTGGGGCCAGTTTCCATGGAGACCCTGGCAGCAGCTGCACTGTGATAGTGCAGGGGCGGGGTTTCTGTGGAGACCAGCCCCAGCAGTGCTGGCAGGGTGGGGAGCTGCTCTGGGGCTGGGTTGGGATCTTGCAGCAGTATCAGCATGGTCCGGAGCTGGGGCCGAGCTACAACCCGCTGCCTGCACACCCCTGCCCAGAGCATGCAGGCTGCACATCACAGTTCTGCCTTGGCTCTGTCACACTGCAAGATCCTAACCTGGCCCTGGAGCAGCTCCCTGCCCTCTCCACAGAAACCCTGGCCCCACGCTATCACAGTGCAGCTTTTGCTGGGGTCTCCATGGAAACTGGCTCCAGCCACATGGACAGAAGCTACTGGGAAATGGAGTCCACTGCCAGCCAGATCTGGCCCATGGGCCAGACTCTGCCTGCCCCTGCCCTAATGCATCAGCAAACAGTATCTCTTTCAACCCTGCAATTGTGTCAAGACAAACAGACAATGGCGCTTCTGGAATTAAAGGTTTTAGCTTTCCTAGGAAGCAGGTGCACACCTCAACATACATTATACTTACATTTCTGGAGTCTTGGATTTGTTTTTCCCATTGAAGAACTCTGGAAGAGCACGGCGCTCGATTACATGAATGCTGGAAGAAATGTGAAAAGGAACAAAGTTATTGATAAGCACATACAAAATTCAACTGTGCAACACCTGAATTAATCTTCCCCTGCCCACAAAATGTGCACATGCAGTGCTACCACTTAAGTTAGTGTAGCTGTTTAAACCCATAACCAGGGTAGTCTTGAGGTGCTACAAAGATTTGGTCACTTGACATGAGCAAGAAAATACCTGCTCGATGCTCCTTTAACTGGACTTTCAGCAAAGGAAGAAAGAGGGTATTTAACCTCTGAACACTAAAGTAAAAGTAAGAGCATTTACTTGAGCAGTTAGTGTGAACATTGAGCAGAAGTCCAATGGCCACAAGAGAAATGAGTTTTTACAGTTCACATGCAAAGATTTATTAATCATTGCTTCAACAACTTCGCAACTCTTCAATGGATCAATAAGACCTACTAGGTGCTTGACACTTTGAGAGTCAAGTAGATGCTTAAAATTTACATTCCTTACTCAAACATCTCTGCCTCAACCGATTTAAACAAATGAATGAAAAACCTTTGGCCTTTTGAGGGAATATTAAGATCTCATTTCTTTCAAATTTTTTCTTCTGCTGCTGTGTGACAGGAACACGAGCTAAAGATAAAGAAGTAACCGACTACAATGGAAACAGCAAATTTGACTATTAATAAAATGCTCTCAAACACTCATAGCAAACTAGCTTAAAAAATACAGATTTCAGCCACAGCTATCTCGTATTTACTTGTAACAAGTATGGGAGGAAAAATCCAATTGAAAGCCTGATTTTTAAAATCATTTGTTTTTTGGGGGGTTTTTAAGTGAAGAATGAAGACTGCAATATTCTCCATCTATGCAGCTACAAGTAAAAAAAACAGTAGTAACTAAAGACATTTCTGAGATTTATTTGAAGGAGAAGGGGAACAAAACAGCTGAAAGAGTCTCTACCTTTCCTATTTATTTTATTTGACGAGATACAAAGAAATTTGATCACAAAAGTAGTATTATTTTAGGGCAGTTTCATCTACAAAGTTCTCACAAGAAAAAGCAGGACAAGTCTTTTGTACAGCCCTTATGTCATAAGATAGAATGTGAAAAATGATCATGTGCTAGGGTCTGAAATGCAAAGCAAAACAAGAAAAATCTTCTTACATAAAAGAAAAAAGTCAGCCACAATTTCTATGGAGCTCTACTCAACTCATTTTCCTTTGCTTCAATATACAACTCCATTTCTGGGGTATGTGCAATAAGCAGCAAAGAACATACAGCATTTTAGACAGACACCTTTACCAACAATTGATCTATAAAATAGCATTTCAGTTTCAGACAATAATGAAAAATAAAAAAAAAAGTCACCCCCATTTTGCAAAACATTAGTTTGGAATAATGTGAGGGTCCCTCCATAAACTGAAAAGCTTAAAGAAAGGCAAATCTTTTCTGGAGTTCAAAAACTAGGGGCAGTTATGAGGGTCCTCCGACTATAGGAAGAAAAATATCTAGGTTTTCTTTGTTGCAACAAAACTATCCCTTTTAAAGAAAGAGAATTCATCTCACCTGTCTGAAGTCAAAATTCGTACAATTTATATTAAAGCAGGATCACAGGAAAGTAGGGCTGGGAGGGAGCTTCAGAGATCTAGTTCAACCCCCTATTTGAGGCTGGAATCATCCCCTATATCCAAGCTATCCCATGCTAGTCCTTATCTAATCTATTCTTAAAACTACAAAAAAATCAAGCCTGTTGCGCAACTACAAGGCGTACCGCTCAAAACACTGGAGCACCCGAACCTGCCACATGTAAAGCCGAAGGACACGAGATATCAGCGTCCAGCTGTTGCAAGACCTTTTAAAATGCACTTGAGTGATCCAAGGAAGAGGGCCGCACCCCAATGCAAGAGAAAGGCAACCTTCCCCCCAGTCCATAATACCAATCTGAGCATGGGGTAAAATTCCTTCCTGATCCCAAATGTGGCAATCAGTCTGACCCTGAGTGGAGGGGGAAACCTCCAGGTGTTAGTCCAGGCACAACCCAGTCACAGTTCCCAGCCTGCACTGCAGCCAACATGATGCATCTGAGAAAGAAAGAAAAACCCAGACACCGGCAGCAAGAGGAAAGGAAAAAAAAATCCTTCCCAGCCTCACATGGCAAAAAGCAAAGCCCAGAAGACTGGGAAAAACCAAGCAACATTCGCCCTGCCCTACAACCTGGGGACAGAAAGCTTAACTCCCCACACTGCACCCTCTGAGTAGGCAGCCAGTCCTCCTTCTGCATCCTTTACATAAACCTATCCCAGCTCCTTTAATCTTCTTTCATAGCCATGCCAGTTGGGGAGCACCAGTTCATCCTCCTGCTGCTGAGCAGCGTTCTGCGTTTGGTGACAGACCTTTTCACATTATGTCCCAGCAAGCCGACTGCTGCTCTTTACAGAGCACACTCCAGGCACAGCAGCTTCCACATCATCCACCACCAATTCTTGCTTGCCTGACTCTTCCTTGGACAGCACCAGTGAAGGAGATCCCCTGGACATCTAGTCCACTGCTGTGCTGGTTTAATAGTGAAGTTTTTCCTGAGATCCAATCTAAACCTACTTGTTGGCAACTTCAAGCCACAGGTCCATTTCCAGCAAGACAAAAAAGGTGTTTTCCCCTCTTCTTTATGGAACCTTCAAGTATTTGAAGACTGCTATCAAATTGCCTCTTAACCATCTTTTCCACAAGCTGAACATGCCCATTTCCTTCAACCGACCCTCATATGAGCTGCCTTCCACACTGCTGATCATGTCACCTGCCTCTTGACTCTCTCTACCTTCTCCAGGTCCCTTTTAAAAGGTGAAGCTCAAAACTGCACACCATACTCTTGATGGAGGCCCAACCAGGGCTAAACAAAGAGGCACTATTACCTCCCATGTCTTGTACCCAATGCTTCAATTGATACAACCCAGGGCTCGGTCCTTGGGCCTGCACTGTTCAATCTCTTTATCAGCAATTTGGACGACGGGGTGAAAAGCAACCTGTTTAAAATTTGCTGATGATACCAAATTTGAGATGAGCACAGTAGTAGGGAGGGAAAAACTGCAGCAAGACCTGGATAGGTTGCAGGGGTGGGCTAGCAAAAACAGGATGCGCTTCAATACTGACAAGTGCAGGGTGCTGCACGTGGGCAGTAGTAACCAGCAGCACACTTATAAGATGGGAAACTCCCTTCTTGAGTGCGCAGAGACAGAAAGGGATCTTGGGAGTCATTATTGACTCCAAGATGAACATGGGCCAACAATGCGAGGTCACGGTTGGCAGGGCTAACCGCACCTTGTCTTGCATCCACAGGTGCATCTCAAGTAGGGCCAAGGAGGTGATTCTCCCCCTCTGTGCAACACTGGTCAGGCTGCAGCTGGAGGACTGAGTCCAGTTCTGGGCGCCACGCTTCAGGAGGGATGTGGACAACATTGAAAGGGTCCAGAGGAGGCCACCCGTATGATCCAGGGGCAGCAGGGCAGACCCTACAATGAGAGACTGCGGGACCTGAACCTGTTCAGCCTTCACAAGAGAAGGCTGAGGGGGGACCTGGTGACTGTCTGTAAACTCACTAGCAGGGACCAGAAGGGTGTGGGGGAGACACTGTTTCCCCTACCGCCTCCTGGCATAACAAGGAATAACAGTCACAAGTTGTTGGAGAGGAGGTTTAGATTAGACATCCACAAGAACGACTTCACTGTCAGGGCGGCTAGGAGCTGGAACCAACTTCCAAGGGAAGTGGTGCTGGCTCTTACTCTGGGGGACTTTAAGAAGAGGCTTGATGCCTACCTGGCTGGGATCATTTGAGCCCAGTTTTTTCTCCTGCCCAGGCGGGAGGTCAGACTTGAAGATCTATAAGATTCCTTCAACCCTACTTCTATGATTCTATGAACCCAAAACTGCATTCTTCCTTTCTGCGCAGCTGTGTCACACTGCGGACTCGTGTCAAGTCTGAAGTCCCAAGACTCCTACAGCCTTTGCACAGCACTGCCATGCAGCCAGTTGTCACCCACCTAATTTGTGTTTTTAATTATTCTTCCCAAGGTGCTGCATCTTGCATTTGTCGGTATTAAACTTTATCCTGTTTGGCTCTATATTATATAGCTCAGCTTTCCAATTTGTCGAGGTCCTTCTGAATTGCCCTTCTGTCCTCCAGTGTGTCTGCAATCCTTCCCAGTTTCCTATCACCTGCAAGTCTGCCCACGTAACTCTCCATTCCAGGACAGCACAGTATCCGGACAGAAGCCTGTGGGACTCCACTCAAAACCTCCAGCCATGGATACATTTCTAGTTACCCTTGCCTTGCGGCTACTGAGCCAGTTGTCTGTCCACCTTGTAATACTTTCATCTAGCCCAAGTTTCCAATTTGTTGATAAGAAGGTCATGTGGGACTTTGACAGAGGCATACAACAGTCCAATTCAGGATGGGGTTTGGTTTTTTTATCACTGGGGTGCTGTACAAAGAAGGCTGCTCTTGCTATGAAGATCTTATACCCTATTTTGAAACAAGATATACAGCAAACAACAAGTGAAAGGGAATCTGAAAGAACAAATGGCACTGTCCACCTTATGCATCAAACATGCACAAATGTGATAAAAATCAAATCCTACTTTGAAGTGAACATCAAGAACAAAGAGTAAAAACCGCTGAAATAAATTATCAGCAAAATTTTAGCCCCTGAAAAGGTCATTTCTAGAATACAATGCACTCCAGAACTGCATCTGGTCAAGACTCGAGGTTCAGAGCACAGAATTCTTTGCAATACACCTATTAGGTCAGGTTTCAGTGTCAAAAAGCACAATTCACTTAGGTAAAGTTGTATCAATCACTTCATTCCCAACTTTCAATAAACCAAGGCAGTGCCTCAGTAGTACACCAGCAGTGGCACTACTGAGTATTTATTTAGCATGCTGTTTCAGCCATTTTAAGATGTCATCACCAGTGTGAAGAGGCTGAAGACCACCAGATAGCATTGTAAATGGGCACGATTCAACAATGTGGGACATAGTTTAACTTGTCCAAACAGGTATTTGTTGTCATTGTGAAGGCCCCATTGGTAGAAGTCAGCGGCACAGTGTCCAGTTCGAAAACACGTACCTCTCCATTCCAGGACAGTTACGTTGAGAAGTGCCTTATAATCCTGTGGCCAGTTAAATCCTGGTCGACTGACTGTAGGGTCAGAGATGATGTGCCGACTGATTGACTGCGTTGACCATTCTTCATGTCACTGAGTTGGTAAGAAAGAGTCAAAGGATTTTGAAAGGGTGGGCCATACTGGGCATCTTGAGGGGAGCAAATCTATTAGTTGGTGGAATATGTCCCAGTGCACTGGCAGCGTAGGATTATCATGGAGTGATACTACTGAGTGAAATCTGGGCAAGGGATAGTTTCACATGTGTGGCAGCCAATATAACTAAGAGACTGCATTCTTCCTTGTGCCCCATGTCGATCCCCAAGGTTGACCAAGGGCAACTTCATGGAAGGACCATTAATGCACCAAGTGCACGAGGTGAAAATGCACAGAGATCGGTCTCAGCCATCACTCCTCAGCTCTGGAGGCCACCAGAGACCCGGCTTGGACATCTTTCAGAAGTGCTGCAAGCCCTTCTTATTTGGGCAGTCATTCTGCAAACAAAGCTGGGCTGGGGTATTGGCGAGAAGGCTTTTTTTATGCTAATACTCCATTTCCCTTTTAAGTTGTTTGGTTCTCTTCTTCATTCTCTTGTTTTAAGTTATTCTGTCCCCTTACTGTAAGCTGCCCAGAGCCTCGGCTGGAAAGAGCAGCATAAAAAAACCCAAATCAAACGAACATTGGCTTGTTACCTTACAGATACCAGACCTCCCTTGCCATGGATGTGCTAAAGCTTGTTTGTTAAATGCCATGGTAGACTCAAGTGATCTAGTGAGCTATGGGCATGCATCTTTGGAAATGGCATATAGCTTCTAAAAACCATAGTTTCATAGTTGGTCGGGTCGGAAGGGACCTGAGCAGATCATCAAGTCCGACCCCCTGCCATGGCAGGAAAGAGTACTGGGGTCACACGACCCCGGCGAGGTGTACATCCAGCCTCCTCTTAAAGCCCCCCAGGGTAGGAGCCAGCACCACTTTGCCTGGAAGTTGGTTCCAGATCCTAGCCGCCCTGACCATGAAGTAGCGCCTCTTGATATCTAGTCTGAATCTCCCCTCTGCCAGCTTGTGACCGTTATTTCTAGTCACTCCTGGTTGGGCTTGGGGGAACAGGGACTCCCCCAATGCTTGCTGGTCCCCTTGGACTAGTTTGTATCATGCCACTAGATCCCCTCTCAGCCTTCTCTTGTGGAGGCTCCTCTCCTTGTAGGGCCTGCCCTGCTGCCCCCTGATCATGCCAGTGGCCTCCTCTGGACCCTCTCCACGTTGTCCACATCCTTCCTGAAGTGCGGCACCCAGAACTGGACACAGTACTCCAGCTGCGGCCTGACCAGTGTATCACCTCCTTGGACCTGCTCGAGATGCATCTGTGGATGCACGACAAGGTGCGGTTGGCCTTCCTGACCGTGTACCCACACTGCCGGGCCATGTTCATCTTGGCATCAATGACGACTCCAAGATCCTTTTCTGCCTCTGCACTGATGAGAAGGGAGTTCCCCAGCCTGTAGGTATGATGCTGGTTCTTCCTCCCCAGGTGCAGCACCCTGCACTTGTTGGTGTTGAATCCCATCCTGTTCTCATCCGCCTACCCCTGTAACCTGTCTAGGTCCGACTGCAGCCTAATTCTTCCTTCTTATGTGCCCACTTCGAATCCCATCCTGTTCTCATCCGCCTACCCCTGTAACCTGTCTAGGTCTGATTGCAGCCTATTTCTTCCTTCTAACGTGCCCACTTCCCCTCACATCTTAGTATCGTCTGCGATTTTGAACAAGGTGCTTTTTAACCCCTCGTCCAAATCGCTGATGAAGATGATGAACAGTGTGGGCCCAACTGCACAAAAAAAACAAAACAAAACCACAGATTGCACAAACTGATTTAGTGCCCTACAAAACACCATTAGGATTATTACTCTTGCTACTATAAACAGACTGATCTGGAATCCTCTTACCAGGGAGCAACCTGCCTGAATTAGCAGGGTTTGCTGAGGAGCCTCAGTCTACCAGGCCTCTGTTCCCAAAGGAGGCCTCTGGGTGGTACTATTATACAAAATGTCTCACGGGTTCTTAATACAGTAAAAGCCCTGTCATCCAGCATTTTACTAACTGGCCAGAAATCCCTGTGCCTCAGGTAATCAGCATTCTTAGATTATCAGCACCCCCCGCCATTCCTCACTCATGCCAGAAAACAGGGCTTTTACGTATGCAGCTATTTCTCCTCAATCCCCCTCTGAAATCGGACAGTACTAATTTATCCTCATTTTACAAACAGGAAACTGAGACACACAAAAAATTAAGAATATGTTTGCACAAACAAACAAAAAACAACAACAACCTTGAGGTAATCCTCTACCAGCCTAAGTCGTGGGAGCTGCACATTCCTCGTCTACACTGTCCCCCGTAACCAACATTCATGAAACCATCCAATACTGCACTTCTTATTTCTCGAGCACATCCTATGGAAAGAGTAGATTAGGGGGCAATGGCAGTGGAGATTCATAATTGGAAGCTCAGCAAAGCTTCAAGGCTCATGGTGAATGCTGCCAGGGGTGAAGTACAGGAATGTATAGCCTGGACAAATGGGTAGACACAGGCTTGAGGACAACCTGCTCACTGCAGACCTACTCAAAGGAACCTGCTTGGTCACACAGTTTGACAGAGTGGGTTCAATGCCCCAACGATGAAATCATCCATCCATCCATCCTTCAAAAAACCTAAAATATGACCTATAAGGAAAACAAAGCTACCTGCTAAATAAGGTCACTTTTTCCATAATCTGAACAAGTATTAGACATTAGAGCTGTGCAAAGCTTTGGTTTCCGATTCGATTAGCAAGAGATTTGGCCCGATTCGTTGGCCAAATCTTTGAATCCGAATTGAATCAGGAGATCCTTTAATCTCTCCGAATCGAATCTGAACTCTCCAAATTGATACGGACAGATTTGGAAAGATTTGGACAGAGACAGCTTTAAATATTTTTTCTACATACCTCTAGGTAGCAGGCAGCTCATGAATGCTGCGATGCTGGGGAGCATGGAGTGTCCCACAGGAGAGTGGAGGGTGCTCCCTAGTGCGCTTGGCAGTGGACCTGGAAGTGGACCAGAAGCACTTCCAGTCCACTTCTGGGTTCACCGGGGAGCACATGGGGGACCCCTCCGCAACCTTTCTGGCTTGGTGACTGGTACCTCCTGGGTCAGGGGGGGCACCCAGGGTCCCCCCATGGCTGATTGCCAAGTTGGGGAAATAGAGGGGGGACCCCTGCAGACCCAGAAGCAGACCAGAAGTGCTTCTGGTCCACTTCCAGGTCTGCTGCTGAGCATGTGTGGGCCCCCCTCCCACTCCTGTTGGGACACTATATCCACCCCAGCATCTCAGTGATCACAAGCCATGCTGGTACCTCAAGGTATGTAGAAAAAATGTTTAAAGCTGTGTCTATGTCCAAATACTGATTCTCTGAATCAGCATTGAATCTTCAGATACAGATCTGGCCAGTCGAATCAGGGACAGTGATCCAAATCAACGAATCAAATCACTGTCCCTGATTGAGTCTGAATCCATATCTGAATTGAACACGGCCTGCTTCGCACACCCCTATTAGACATCTGGAAACAAAATGTCAAGAGTGGGTAATGAAAATAGAGAGTCAAGCTGCTTGTGCCTACAACTACAGGCACAATATGAGCATCTCACCCCGAGGCAGTGAACAGGGGCAAGCAATGACCTTTTTAGGCAAATGTCTCTGGGTTTCAAAAAGGATGCTTTTTGGGAAAGTGATTATGTTAAAGACTGGGTCTTCAGAGAACAGTGACAATCTACTGCAGATCAAGCCACTCGTTTCCTTTCTTCTAGTGATAACATATAAGCACTTCCTAAACATACAAGTGTCCCAGTTTGGTTCTCAGAGTTATTCAGTGATAATAAACTAATAATAAACTTGATAGCCTATGAAGGTCCCTTCCAGCCCTACTTTTCCACGATTCTACACTCAGAGCCAGTATTAGGAATTCATGATGGTAAACCATCTAAACTTCCAAAATATAAAAGCAGCCAAGACAGAGGTGAAGGCAGGGGGAAGTGAGGTGAGGTTGGGGCAAGAGGAAGAACTGTGAAAAAAAACAGTTTGTGACAATGAATCCAAGGTTACAGTTGCAGAAACAAATTTGCCAAAGGGTAAAAGGGACCTGGGCTTTACCCCGAATCAGCTGCTCTGCAGTAACTGCTTGGATGCACATGGCAGTTAATTTACTGTCACTTGGCTCTGTGGATGAGCTTCCCCTTACTGCAGGGCAGGGAACCTGTACATGACTGCTGAAGAGCAGGTGACAAGCAGTAAAGCCCCTCTTCCATTGTCCTGTGGGATGCTGTTTGTATGTCCATATCCTAAGCCAGAATTCCTGAGACCTGGCATGTGGAAGAGACCATTGTGCAAGCTGGTTCCTCGCAATCCTAAACTACAACCACTGTTGAAAGCCTCCTTCAACACAAAGAGCATCTAATTGTATTAAGAAGTGCTTTGAAATTATGTCCAATATGGCTAGACCCAAGCAGAAATCAAATTAGTTTGCAATGTGAGCAGAACTGCAATCCAGATCCTATAAGAGAAGGCAAACAAACGAGCACTGTATTTCTGGATCCCCTCCCAGCCCTTAAGTTCCCATCTTACCAATTGTAGTCAAACCAGGATGCATAGCTTGGAATAATGATGTGATTTGTCTGCTCGGTGACATTGTCTTCACCTGGATCAATCGATCGGCTCTGATCACCTTTATTAGGATCTTCATCTTCCTGCATCACAGGAAAGAGAAACAGTAAAAATATATCAATTAAAAGTGGGAAGCAAGCAAGTAAAGTGATACTGAACTACCACATGGTTATGTTAGTCTAAAACAATGGTTTTGCCATTATCAGAAGAATAACTTAACTGATTGTTTCCTTGATCAACTGGAAAAGCCTTAATGAACAAGTTGATCTAAATTCACAGCAGCACTTTCCATACTGTTCATGTTCCCTTAGTTTTCACAGGATCAGTTCTCCCTGGACCTGACGATGTAGGAAGCATAATCTAACATCACTAGAAAGTAGGCTTTGCAGCTGATATTTACGGTACTATCCTGACATGTGTAGTGAACACACAGGTTGGTTGGGGGAAAATGTTCACAGAAAAAGAAGAACGAGAGACTGAGGCTACAGAGTAAACCTGCTGTGCTGTCAGTGGTACCTGAAGGCAGGTAGCAGGGTCAGCATGCATCAGGGCACTAGTGCCTGGCACAGTGAGTTTACTCTCCAGTTCTGGCTGAACTGCTCATGCATTCAACTAAACACTGATGGAGACGCAACGTGTCTGAACAGCAACAAGTGAGCAAGCCACAATTGCACTGTTGCGTTCCCTGCCAACAAGCCTTTTACCTTAACAAGGAGGTAAGATAGGCTGCGGCTGTCCCATGCCCTCCTTAAACTTCAAAATGGTCAGACAACCCTCCAACAGCCCAGGAAGCTCTGCCAAGTCCCCATAATTCCACTACCTTAACCAACACAGTGGGACTCTGAAAAAGCAGGTTATTTGTGGAAAGAGCTGCTAAGGGCACTTTAATACATCCAAAAAGAGAGAACTTCTCTCAAGCACAGGCAGATGGGTCCAGGATGGCTGGAATTAAAAGAGAATGGCAGTAGGAGGTAGTAGGCTGCCCTGAGACCAGGAAACGAGACTGTTTTGCAAGTGAGCATCCTACACCCTGATGAGGACATCCATCTCCAGACAGGCCATCTAGCCAGCATCCAGAATGTCAAGTGAACAAAGTCAGGTTCCAGTGCAATGTGTGACACTGGTCTGGGGACATGTCAGAGAAAGATGCACTAGCGTGGTCAGTTGAGAGGCTCATCAGCTCAGAGTACCAGAACTACTGCACCCAAGCTGGAGCTACCATGATATGGCTCAAATCCTGTCTGAACTCTCTGAGGAGTCTGGAGATGGTGGGGAGAAGAGAGAAGGGGCAGAACAGCCCCAGGAAGAGAAATGCATCCAAAGAACATGAATTAGCACCTACCCAGAAGCAAAATAATTCACTCTTATTTTAGCACACACTGGGCGCATCTACACGTTCATTAATGTGCCATAATTACAGTGCATTAAGTTTAGTATACCGGTAATAACAAGTACTAACTTAATGCACCATAATCCATGCTACTGCGCATTAGTGCAGATGAACTGGTTTTTTGTGTGATGCTTAGTCTACTGTGCCTTAGCACACTTTTTGCATGATGGGCTAATGTGAAGTACAATTAGTCTAATGAGCATTTAGCATCTCGTGTAGATGCACCCACCAATCCTGTCAAAAATTCAGAGTGCTCTTCTACATATTCCCGCTCTGGCTCCCACTGTGATACCTAGGCTGGACACTAGGGGTGAGAAAAAGAGAACTTTTCTATACCCAGGATGAGAACTGGAGACCTTGTTTGATGCAGATACAGTTGTAACAAGGGTACTAAGTCAGCACAGTTCACAGGAGAGGCAAGACTGGAAGTAATGGTGCTTGGAAGAATATTACATGTACTTCAAGAGAGGCCCAGATATTGACCTACAAATAGCTTAGCCAGTACCCTGAACAGCTTCTGTCCCACAGCGTCTCATGCTAAGGGACAAGTTGACAGTAGAGGAAATGAAGGGTCCCAGTGCCGAGAACAGCTCTAAATGGTACAATGCCAGGGACAGTGCAGGCATCATAAGATGCACGAATGGCCTGTGCCTGCCTCCTCTTCCATGCTGGGTCATCAGAAAGATGCCTGAAGCAGACCTGGAGGACTGCTCAGAGAGGTTACAAGCTTAGAGATACAGATGACAATCTGTGCTTGGACTCCCAGCAGCACTGATTTCTCCCTCATGCTGATGGTGTTAAAGTGCAAGGGGGGCTGAGAAGGGAAACCACTAGCAAGGCAGCAGAGCTGAAGTTTGCTGATGCCAAGGCAAGGTAAGGCTGATTTTTTTCCAGGTTTCACTTGATGATAAGGAGAGGCAAAAGCCAATGGCTGCACAAGACTTTTCCAGTTAAAATAAAACCTACAATCTTCAGCCGCATTTCCATCTTTAAAGAGTTGTCTTGGAAAATACTACACTCTATGATGTGGTCTTCTTGCAGACGATAAGGCATCAACAACCCATGTAAAGGCAAACCAAAATGATCAGGGGCTTGGAGCTGTTTCCAGACCAGGACAGACTAAAAAAAGCTAACACTCTTTGGCTTGGGTGTAGACTACGTGAATAGGGAACTGTTGAATAGGGGATAGATCACTCTAGAGATACCTAGCTCAATGCTCTCTTTCTGTCTATAGCATCCATTTCTGCCACTGTCAGAGACAGAATACTGGGCTAGAAGGACTGCTGGTCTGACCCAGCATGGCACTTCTCATGTTCTTATGCAAACAAGTATACTTGAGTGACTGGTCACAAAAAAACCCAAACAAACCACCAATCAACAAGGGCTCCAAGGGTCTGAATCTACTGTGAAAGCAGATGTCCCAGACTCTAGGGAAGAATGTTACAGAAAAGTCCAATTCTTCAGAATATATATTTTTTAATTCTAGCTAGGAATTAGGAGCACTGAACAATGGGGCCCTTCATGTCTGACCTAAACCAAGACGTACAATTGGCATTTGTGCAACACTGGCACTTCATGCTTTCTCGCCCAGCCCTTTGCTGCACTACAACCCATGGGTCCTGTGGGCTGCCCTACTCTATCCTCAAGGAGTGGGGCAGGAAGCAGATGCTGGATGGGGGGGGAAAAGCCTGGTGGGCAGCAGCAAGAGAGAAATGGCACTTGGACAAGAGTCCCTCCTGGGCCACATGCAACCCACAGACCACCAGTTGGACAGCCCTGATAAAGTGTGGTCCTCTCCTCTCTCAGACTTCCTGGATGAGGGTTTTGGAAGTGGAAACAGTCATCCATAAACCTCCAGGTCTGGACAGAGGGGAAAGAACATGAGCTGCTTCAGGGTTTCATCTTTATTTGGATTTGCAAGTCACTGGATCAAGGTGGAACAATTTGTTCATCAGTTGTGTCAGGGAGCACTTAAGTCTGGCAAGGAAACACAGATGCATTTCCTCTGGCTACAAAAAGCTGTCATAGTAGTATACTCTCAACTGCTGACTCTATGCCATGTGCTGGCGTAAAAGAATCAAGGATACCAGAAGACATATCGTGCTGAGGGACTGTTGGGGACAATACTGGCAGGAATATGCTTAAAAAAAATTGATGGTTATTGGTTGAAAAAAAGGTGACTGCTGGAGGAAACCTCTCCTGTTGTAAAAATAGAATAGGATTAAAGAATATTGTATTTAGGAACCCATATTCCAATGTGGAAGGTAGGAATGGCAGTTATTCAACATTTTTAAAGCTTTAATTGATTGATTTTTTCCCTATATAATCCAAGTAAAGAAAGACTGATCACATATGGAGAATGGGTGTTAAACAGATATGTGCCTGAACCAGCTACAAGCAGAAAAAACACTGTCGTCCAGCCGGATTTCACAGGCAAATTAATTCATGGATTAAGACAGAATAGAAACTAAGCCTAACTCTTAGCACCCATGCAACCCTATCTGGGAGAGGCAGTCCTGCCCTTCCTCATCCAGTTCTGACTACTCAATGCTTCCCTGCCTTCATCTCCTAACAGCTCATGGTGTCTGTACTCCAGGCTGCATAATGCATTAACATGTGTTAAAGTGATCAAACACTGGCCTTTAAAAACCAAAACTATTCCTTCTTCCTCCAACACAGAGAAGTACATTTGCCCAGGAAAAAAAAAACCTGCTCTGGCAATAGCTTAGTATAAAAAAAAAAAATATAAGTGTTGCACAAAACACACTGTTCCTGATCTCCAGGATGTTGCTCACTTAAAGGGTAGACACCCACACTCGCAGAACATGAGGGCACTGCTGCTTTTCTGGCATGCATTTTACCTTGTGTACATACATGGTGTCTGTTCATCAGAAGTCTGATCCAGCTTGGATTATGAGTTTAGTACTGGCATTTAGTTTGGAACTAAATCCGGCTGTTTCAGTTCATGTCTTTCTGCCTAGGTGTTTAATTATCTGATCATTACAGGGATAATCAAGTTCCTAGCAAAGGTGATTACTGAAGAGAGGAGCAAGCTGCAACTGTACTGAGATTTTCTTTTCTCTCCCCATTTCAAATGGGACAACAGGTTTCAGTGCTTCCAACAACTGAGTACACACCTGATCTGATGTAAATAAAATATGCACCTGAAATTCAGTAAAGCTGGAATCACATAAGGACAGAGGTCACAGGTCATATTTCCCAGAGTTAGGTGTGCAACTGCAAACATCCCTTAGCAGCATGCAGAGATCTACATGGAATCTGTGTCTAACAAGCACCCCTTCAAGCACACACATCAAACTTGGAGAATCTGGCCCTGTGCTTGTTTTCAAAGTCAGTGACCAGTCAGTGCTCCTTCAGAGAAGGGATATTTACTGCCAAGATGTAAGTCACCATGTTTCTGAATAGGAGTCCTACAGGACACAGGGCATGCCTGCCCTGCTTTTTAAGCCTGACCCTCATGGTTGCCTTCAGTTACCCAGAGCCACATGAGTTATTCCAAGCCACTGCTTCCTATCTGTATTACCTTGTGGCAGCTATGTGCAATGCACAGGAGAGAAGCAGGTTGCAGACTGATTCCTGAAAGGGCACTGCTCAAGAGGGGCTTGTCTCTCTCTCTGTGCTTGGCTCTAATTACAGGAAGGCTGATACAAGAAATTGTAGTATTGCAGCTGACAGACAGACAGCTTCCTACCTGGGGCGCCCATGTGAATTGTGGACAAATTGTGAGGAAGGCTAGGTTAGGAAGGCACAGCCTCTGCTCTGATACCTATGAAAATGTCTAGAGGTGGGCTAATGTGTATTAAGACAGGCAGGTCTGGGCTAGAAGGTGGCCCTAAGTAGGAACGCAGAGAAGCTGCGTCTAAACAACAAGAGGAACAGCCCAGGTTCTGTGCTCCCTCCTGAAACTCTGCTGAGGCTGTCTGCCTCCTCAGATCCCATTTGCTGACCACACATTTTATAAACACATAGTAACCTTTCTATACCAATTCAATTTTCTTTTCCTAGATAAGGAATTATTTCATGTTGACAGAAGAAAGTCCCTCACCAGGAATGGTTTTATTCTTATGCCAGAAACAAATGAGAGCAAATTAAAAGGGGTGGGGACTTACTGCTTTGTCAGCTACTCCAAGGTTAACTGTCCTATGCCTACTCTTACGCTCTGGAAAGTGAAAGGTGCACTGTGGTGGCTTAGCTCTTTCACAGAGGGGACAGTATTGCAGTTCAGCTTTTGCTTACTAAGGGGGACAGTGAGGGAGGGGAGGTGTGCATGTGGGCAATCACTTTGGAACAGTGAGTGCACAGCAAGTCTGTGTCTCTAATCAATTTGCTGAAATTATGCTTTCATCCATTCCCTTCAGAACAATTGCTATTTGAATTCTTGAAGGTCAGATGAAGGTTATTCCCTACCCAATTTCTGACAGAACAGTTGTTACCTTTCCTCCTGCAGCCACTGTCTCTTCATCTTGTTCATCTGCAAGGTAAGAGGCACAGCATGAATCACACTGCCAGGAAATGCATCTGGATTACTACGCTTCTCTGATACAATTAATTAACTGGGCAGGATTGTGTTTATTTGGGGCACAGGAGGTGAGAAGGGAGAAAGGAGCATGGACTGTACATCAAAAACTAATCTCGTCGTTATGGACATAATGAGTCACACAAAAGAAAGAAGGGGATAGGAACAAAAATACAGGGCAAGGATAATTACAGTCTCTCAATGCTTGGGGATTCATAATTAATTACTGGTTAGCCTACTGCCCTGGATGCACCCTTTCATAATAGGCTGTAGGCAGCTTGTTCAGGTCTCTAAAATCTAGTGCCTAGCCAGCCATGTTCCACAATGATTTTCTCTGGTTCCCAGTAGAGAGAAAGAAAGGGTTTGCCTGAGAAAGGCTGACACACTTAAGAGCACACAGGATGTCTGCAAGAAAACAGCCTCAAGGGAGGCAAAAGAATTTTTTTTTTCCTGTTGCTGATTTGAGTGATAGGAGTTAAATATGAAGCTGAGACTTAACAGATGGAAACAAAACAGGCAGAGTAAAAAAATGTAGTGCTACAATGATCTTAACTGTAAGCATCTTTTCTGGCACCTTGTAAATACTGGTCTATTACAGAAGTAATGTAAAATAAGTTCTTTTTTTTTTTTACCTAGGTCTGCTACTGTTCCTCCTTTCACCGGGGTGTTTTCACTGTCTTTCTTTGGGTTCACTATAAAAGGTAAACCAGACTGAGAATCCAGTGTGCCCCCAAGTCAAGATACATTATAAGCCCACCAGTCTCTCCCATAATCCTAGAATATCCCCTGGAGTTACCACACTGATACACTGGGTTCCCCAAGTTGTCACTAAAGCATATAGCTGACAAACAGGGGTAGTGTTTTCAAACTGAAGCCAAGAAAACTATTCCATGGCCCAGTATGTTCCATGCCTCATACTGCAAAAACAAGCGAGTTACTACACTTCAGATTTAAACCATTAAAATAAATCCATTTTAAACAGCCACAGGAAACATAACTGCAAACAGACCAATGGTTTCTCTAGTCCAGTATCATACCAATAACAGTAATGTACAGTTGTCTACTCAGAGAAAAAAAACAAGGAAGTGCCTGTAATTCTTTCTTGTCCTTCAGTGTTCACTATTCTTCTGTCTTAAATCACCCATGCCAGCAGTTCTCAACCTTTTGTACCTTATGTCCCACCAACCATTTTGTCAAAAAACTTTGGTCCCACCACTATAAAAACAAAACTCCACTTTTTCCAAGAAGTTTATTTTTATGTTCAGCTGGAAATTTTGAAGGACATTAAAGTCCCACCTACACGACCTTTGCATCCCACTGGTTGAGAAACAGTGACCTATGCTACATAATAGACTACAACCCATTTTTACAATCAACCATATTCACTGCTAGTCTACACTTACATTTATAACAAGAGAGATTCAGATTTGACTAGAATTTATTAAGAAAAATATTACAGTAACAACTTATGGTGGTTGAGGAAAGGAGAACGGTGGCAGGAATTGAAGGAAAAGCCCAGAATTGTGCAAAAGAAAAACCTCCTCTCTGACTGTAGCTTTAGCTTGCTCTGAGATCCAGTTCTGGAAGTAGAACCAGCAGAATGCAGAATAAACTAGAGCATGTGTGAAGGAGAAGCAGCTTCCTCTGCTTTACACAGTTCCCAAAAAGAGTTGTCCCCAGAGCTTCTCAATGCTGGACAGCATAAACAAACTGACATCCCTTAGCATGGCAGTTAGATTCATGACGCTGGATCCTGCACATCTATCAAACCAGAATGACAGTTTGCTTTGCTGGCCATATGCTCACAGTTCGTGAGAGGTCAGATCTGCACAGTTTCAAAGGACAAAAGATCTATTAGTCTAGAGGAAGACTCGGCTTCGAAGAACTGCCACAGATTTCATTCTTATACGTGCTCGGGTTAGGCTTTGTTTTGAGCGGGGAGAATTACACAACTACCTCCTCCCCGCAAAATCACCAAGTACTGAATTCTTATCTGCAACTTGCCATAAAATGTCCCAGATGCTTTGCCCCCAAGGATAGTTATCAGAGCATAGACTTCATAGACATTAGGGCTGGAAAGGACCTTGAAAGATCATCGAGTCCAGCCCCCTGCCCAAGGGGCAGGAAGTCAGCTGGGGTCATAGGATCCCAGCAAGATAAGCATCCAAATTTCTCTTGACAGTGTTCAACATAGGTGCATGAACCACCTCTGGTGGGAGACTATTCCAGACCTTGGGGGCTCGGACAGTGAAGAAATTCTTCACTGTCCAGCCTGGAACATGTACTGAGCTTATTTTGTTCTTCACCAAGTGTTTACTGTATTAAGAAGCACTGGTCTCAAGTGTTACACCAAAAGATTAGGAAACTGAACACACTGGGTTTATCCCTAGCTCATTAACTGAGGCCATGTACAAGCATTACATTCCTATCAGGAGAATCATGCTTGTTGCTTCTCTCTGTAGAAGCAACAAGCATTCATTCAATCCCCCCTGGGGGAGACCTGCCCCACCCAGAAGGAAGATCCTGCAGGTCTCAGCATACTCCCCTCCTGGTCTGGTCTGGTAGGAGCGGGGAGCAGCAAGGCAGTGTTCCCCACCTCTTCCCCAGACCAGGGACTGCCCAGTTTGGGGAAGACTGGGGCTTGGCCCTGTTGCTGGACTAGTCTGGGAGGGGACTGGAACAGCAGAGCAAAGCCCCTACACACCCCCCAGACCAGGATCCCCAGTCTGAGGATTGAGGGCTGCATTTGCGAGGCTGCTACCACCAAGAGAAGGAAGGAGCAAAAGAGAAACTGATTCTTGCTCCCTCTGAAAAATCTATACCATATATAATTTTCCTTAGTTATAATGGGACATGCAAGGTCTTAGATATTCAATCTACCATGCTCTCATCTTCACTGGAGTTTCCATAAAACTTATTTCAGAGAAAGAAGGAGTTAAAGGTCAGTTTCATCACTTCCACCTTTCAAAACCCTGTTGAAACAGTAGCAGATGTGCACATAGCCCACAAGAGTGGGCTACTGCAGAAGTAGCTTCTCAAACAGTGAAAACACTGTATACAGTGTTCAGTAAATGTCTGACTATTCAAAAACCCAGTGTCACTAGTAGCATGCAAACACTATACCATTTTTGGGAAGTACCACTTCTTCTATGTTGGGTACAGGTGTTGGGTCTTCCATGTCCTTGGTAAGATCTTCTTGCTCATCCTCTTCTTTCTGACCTCTCCTTTTCCCATACAGACCTGCTTGTCTAAAACAGAATGAACACAAATAAATAGCTGGAAGGGGTACCTACCATGCATTTCAATCCCACCAGCTCTCAGGTTAACAGGGTTGGGTCAGGATGGTATGTTCAAGGTAACAGATGTGGTAGGGGTGGTCTTGATGATTTGTAAAAAGCAATATAAATTTGAAGAGAAGTAACAGTCTCGTGCTATACTATGGCGCAATTCCTGCATCCTGGTCAAACTGCAACTCAAACTGTTGCACACTATACAATTTAAATATCTCCTGCATAGTCAAAGAGGTAGTTTTCATCAAGTCCTTTCTTGAGCAGGGCTTCTTTTTACTACTGAAACAGCACCTACATTTCAGCCTGGAGATGACTACATTTTAGATACGAAGTGTTAAAACACCAGTGTTGATGTCCTTAATATTGGTGAGATTAGACAAGTTAGTAGCCCATTTTTCCCTGCTATTCTCAATTCCAATTAAGGCCCCAAGTTTTGCAGCATATGTTATTGCTCAATTGTGCAATTAGTAACCTGCTGAGCCAAATCCAAAAAATAGTTTATAAAAATGTCTAGAGGCAACCAGCAAAGGATTTTTTAAAAATCGGTCTTAGGATATCAATCTAGTTTCTCCATAAGAACATGCTGGGGGCTTCCAAGCTTTGAACTGATCCATTTTTGTACAAAATGTTCATTTGTCATTGAAATGAAAACAGGTCTACCAAAAAGCCACAACCAAAGTTTAAACACAAATATCAACTAAAAATCACTTCTTTTCTTTACTGCTCAAACCCTTGGTTCTTATTTCCTTAAATCACCAGTGCCATGAGACTTTTGCTTAAAAAAGGCCCACCTGTCTAATAAAATTTAGGAAGCCCTCGCAAATCTGAAACATGAATCATACAATAGCAAAGCTTCTCCTTGGAGGAAAAGTGATTTTCAGGACTTATTTATAGCTCAAGGCAGAACAGAGGGCAAGTCATTTACAGGTCAGCAAGTGCTAGCCTGTGTTAAAAATCTTCATTAAAATGTAAATGGATTTAAGCCTCCAATTAGTTACAAACTCCTCAAACTATTAAATAGTTTTAAATCCCATTTCAATTGGTTCAGCTCAAATACATTTACAAATGAAATGCAAAACAATGTAAGCCAGGTTCAGATCTTCATAGGTTTGTAGGATTGTAACCAAATCAATGAGGAACAGTGGTCCTTATTAGAAAAAGTTGCACAAATCGTAAGTTTGACTGCTAATGATACCAGCATTGCAATGATGGAGCTCATTAGGCTCAGTAATGATTGCACTGGGCTTGCCTTTATTCACCAAGGAGAAAGCCAAGCCTGCAAATGAGGGTATTCAATGTGCAGCATTAAAAATTCATGTAAACCTATTGCAAAAAGAGAGTTATGTTAACACAGCAGCTGAAAGTTGGGGAGAAGAAGAGGAAGGTGCTTGCTGAGCAAAGTTAGTCCCCAGCTGTGGACCCCAGACACTTACCCTTTTTTTCCAGTCTTTTTCCTTGATTCCACTGGAGTGGGAGGAGGGGAAGGCGAATGTTTTCTTTTCCTGGTGCTTGCTGCTGCTTTTCTGTCTCTCCTCTCAGGACTACGCACTGGCTGGTAGAGAAGCCAAGTTGTCAGTCAGTACCAATTACTGCAGTACTGAAATTGAGCAGCCTGTCACCCTCTCCTCATATGTCCTCCAAAGAGCTAAAAGCATTTCACTTTTAAACAGCATTACACCAACCATTAGGTTATGCTTCAGAGTACCTGCAGTTCTCAGCATGAGAAGTGCCTGACCGTTCCTATTCTCCTGTAACTGCTGGCATGGTTATGTGACAGACAAATGGACCTTTGCGAGGTTTGAATGCCAACTTTTGACTCATCTGATGCACTATGCCCATTCACAAGGTTAGATTTAACCTAAGCATCTGACACAGTAGGCTGTTGCTATGAAAGCTCATGCCTCTCTAAATCAGTTAATCTCCAAGTCCCATCTTCTGCCAGATTTAACCCGGAAATCTTAATTCTGAAAATAGCATTTTCATGGTCTTCCTCGCAACACTGGACAGAGGTAACATTTACAACAGTTTAATCATGATCACACCAAGTTTGAAGGAATAGCATGATCACACCAGGTTTGAAGGAACAGCAGACAGAAGAAACTTAAACTGGTGTGACTTGTACCAGTTTAGGCCTGATTTTTTTTTTTGTGGGGAGGGGAAGGGAATTGTTTTCCATTGGATCGGGTGAAGTTACCACAGTTAAAAGGTTTGCAGCATCTACTTGCATCCAACCCAGGGTAGCTGTTTATTTAAAGGTAAATGGGCTATTCCTTGCTCTCCTCTCCCATTGCTTAGTGAATGAGGCACAGACTTGCCCTAAGGTAACTGCACATCTGTCCAGTCCCGATGCCAGCATGATTTCAGCCCAGGTTATGTGTAGGTCTGCCCACATCCAGAGGGACAAATGAAGGTTAGTAAGCTCAGCACACGCAGGCACAGAGAAATTTCAATATTAAGTACCTGGACTGATTCTGAATCAGTTTAACCCCAATTTAAACTGTGTATGGAAGCAAAGAAAGTCTCTACCCAATATCTTCTGAATAGAAGAGACCTGCAATGACAAAGGAAGCCACCAAACCTATCCAAGATCTAGAAGTGTGTCAAGTGTACATGAGATCTGGTCGCTGGTTCCTGAAAGACTAGAAGCTAAATTTTTGAGAATTCTCATTTGTACAGCAGCAAGGAACATAATTAACACCGCTAAATCAACAAGTTACCCGCCAGCAAGGACACCCCATACCTCTTCATTCTTCATAGAGATTCGCTGCCGAAAACTCACTGGCTTCCTATTCTCATCCACTTCATAATCCTCTTCATTCATCCACTCATTAAATACATCCGTGTCCAAAATCCATTTCGTATGAACCTAAAAGGTAAATCCAACAGATCTCAATCCAGAAGAAGAATCCGACTCATGCTAGTATTTCTGCACCAGCTGTGAACTTGAACAGACCTCTATGACTAATTTCAGAAAGAAGAAAGGGAGTACATGCAATGCAGTTACTGAAGCCTGATGCTGCAGTGGTTTTCAAACTGTGGTCCACGGACCCTTGGGGGTCCGCAGACTATGTCCAAGGGGTTTGCAAAAGATGACTATGATCAATCAAAAGTATGTGAATACCTACACTTACAATTCAAAGGGTTTGCACCTCCATTTTAAATTTTCAAAGGGATCCACAAATGAAAAAAGATTGAAAATCACAGTTCTAAACTGTGTGCATCAGTATGTCCCATGGTCTTCTTGTTGGAACTGTACTGCCATATGAATGAGTCACTCTGGAACCCAGATGACAGTCATCACACCTTACTGGGATACTCTGGTTACAAATCAAAATTTGAAAATAAAGAGACTAGGGCTAACGGTTCAAATTTCTTAGGAGAAAAAGCTAGAAAGGGAAAAGATGGACCAACCCTTTGCAACGTTAGCATTTTGGGCAGACAACTGCAGTTATATAGATTCACTTATTGCCTAATTCTGAACTATGGCAGCAGCCAGCCCTCTGACATGCACGTGAAAGTCTGGGGAGTTAAACAACAAAAACAAAACATCTCCAGCTGAGATGTTTTTGAGTGCCCATTTTTGTCAACTAAGGCTTTTTAAGCAAAACAAATGGCTTTAATTAGCAAACAAAATCCCCGATACACTATCCTTGCTTTCATCTTACTTCAAAGAAGTACTACTTCCACCCTGGTCTAGGCTTCCAGAAGTGTGGAAGATGACCAAGAGATCCTCTGCCACAAGCAGGAAGGAAGGCAGCAGAATAAACTCATACAAATTTTTAAACTAAGTATGGAAGATCCTCTAGAAATCCTTGAACAAATACTGATTCATAAGAGAGACATCTCTAAATAGGCTTTTAATAGTCAAGATGGGCTCTTGAACTTAGCTTTTTATATTGAAAAAATGTGAAGTGTTCAAAAGTTATTATAAAATTAATTCCTCCTCCAATCTATCAAAGAAAAAATTAAAAAGCTCTCTTCAACCTGATCTGCCTACTTATGGTCCTCAGCCAATGGATAACAAAAACAGAAAGCATTTCATTTTACTAATCATAAATTGATGAGTTGTTCAATAACTGAACAAAGCAACCTTTATTATGTTTGTTAGAATCATTTCCTCATATTATTCTCTTTCAGTGAAATAAATCAGAAAACACTGTTCCACAATCAGACCTCCAGCCACATAAAAGACCTAAACAAGGCTGCCATTGTTGTTTCAGACCCTTACAAATTCAACAGACCAAGCAGTGTTGACTTGATTTTCATAGCTAACAGCATCAGTTATGGTCAGAGTTCCAGTTTAAGTGAGACTACTAAACAAAAAGATACTGACGCATGGAGCAATTCGTAAACGGTAATTGCTTTTCGTACACATGTTCAAGGGTAGTACAGCCTCAATATTATATTCGCAGAGCTGCCACAATTTCCTAAGGCTTTTGGCAGCCTGGTCCCTCCAAGAAACAGAAGCTCTGCATTGCGTGCTCAGTGGAGCTTGCAGAAATTGGCATCTACATCAGAACAGAGTCAATTCCTTCCTCCCCCCCTACCAATCCAACACCTTCACACGCTACAGTGAGCACAGGAAATTGGGAGAGGGAAGAAACAAGGGCAGCCCTCACTTGATTTTGCCGACCTAAGCCCAAAATGACTAACAGGTTATTTCAATCAAAGTCAGGCTATGCCTCCACCTACACTTAATGCCCTTGGAACTACAGAAACTGGTGTTGGTGACTCTAGAGGCATCACATTCTTCCCCTCTCAGTACTAAATAAATGCCCCAAGAGGCTGCTAAAGAAGTTACGCTGCTGGATTTTCAGACATTTTATACCGGGGGTACTCAAATCTGTCCAGTGGAGCTGTGGCATCCAGCTCACAGGAATGCCCCTGGGCTAAGAAATAAGGGGGTGTGTGGGGGGGGGGGGGTGTGGGGGGGGGGGAAGTTCTGCAGTCAGATCCAGCTGGACCGGACTAATGCTGTACAAGCAGTTCAGGCCCAGGCCCACCCTTGCACAGCTAGATACGGTTGCTCTTCCCACCCCTACCCCTCCGCCAGCACATCCGGATCCGGGCCAAGCTACTTCCTGCAACTAGACTGGGTGCCTACCACACTATCCCGGCATACCAGATTGAACCCACCAGCTGGATTTGTCCCATGGACAAACCTGGCATTGCTAATGTGGCCCACCAGGCAAAAAAAGGTTGGGCACTACTGTCCTATACCACAAGCTGAAACAAGACAGGAACAGGTTAATGGCTGCCTGCCATTAGCACAGCACTGAGCAGGGGCTGACAGAAGATGCATGCCTTATTTCCAGGGCAAAGAAGAACAAGAAGAAAGGCCTGTGGTCTGCTCTGGTCACAGGAGCAGTGGTTTTTTGTCTTACTGTGTGTTTAACCAAGTTATGCATGGAGGCAAGGGCCTGAAAAAGAGCCTGGCATAGATATAGATAGATGGTGGGACAGCCAATCAGCTTATACACAGACAAGGTATTCATCAGTAAGAGCAGCAAAGAAACCCAGGAACTTTTGGCAGGAGTGCTATTAGTGGACATTTACATGACAGTAGGGCCTAGAGACGAATCGCACCAGGGCCCAATTGAAAGTGCATTAGCCCTACTGTTCTAAGAAGACCACACTGCGATACAGCCCGTCTCAATTCCTCCTGAAATTTCATCACATTATTGCACTTTTCATGTCTGCCCCAAAGCTCAACATAATATAGCTTTGCCCAAATAACCAGCTGCCAAGCTGCAGCTCAGAGGAGGCTGAAGTTCACTTGTGAGAAATGAAATTCCTGTAGCATCAGGGACTTGAAAGGAAGCCTAAACAAATGCAGGAGCTGTATTTTGGATAAGGGTTGCATTGTGTGCTCCTGTAAAAATCACCACATAATATATTTCACACTGCTGCTTACTTTCAGCCCCAAAGTTTTCAGATGTGCAAACTATGATCCTAGAACTACTGCTTTTGACTTTTGCCATATTTTTACTCATAGCCGCAGGGAGCATTCCCCTCAGTCTTTCCCACTTCCAATACCACCTGATGATGTCACTTACTATGAAGTCTGAAATGTCTTTTCCCCTCCACATCCTACAAAAAACACAAAACAACACCCCCCCGCAAAAAACCCCAACCTCCCCCCCCCCCGCCCCCCCAAAAAAACACCACCTTCTCACCTTCCATGGTTTTTCTGGAATTGGAGGATCTTCAATTTCAGCATCTATATCACTAGCATGCACCCAAGTGTCATAGCTAAAAGAGAAATCAGAAAAGAAAAATGAATTGCTTCTGTGGGTTATTCATCCAGAAGAAAAAAGAGAGAGAGAGTTATACACAAGAGCATTTACTGAGCAATCAGAACATGTTCAAAGCAGACCACCAGGACTGAAGCATCACAAATGAATATCACGTTAACAACAGAAACATTTGCTCACTTCCCTTAGAAGAATAATCCAAGGAAATGCAATAGGTAAAGACAACAAGCAGCCCCATGCAGTCTGCCAATGTATCATTTACTTTCAGAGATGTACACAAGCTCACTGCAGTGAAGTGGCATACATTTCCTAGCAGCTTCAGACTTCAGTGGTCTACAGGGAATTTCTGAGTAGCTACCTCCTATGCTGATATACAAGTTTATTAAAGTGCTTCCTTCTCTCATTAGCTTGAATTCAGGCCGCCGAACTCCTACTGCTTCTCCTGCTGTGGAACCCATCTGACCATTATTTATCTGTTTCACCTACCAGTAAGACATCCCACAAAACCTGAAAATGATGATAAGGCTATAAATAAACAGGCCACTTGCTCTTTGCTCTGTTGCTGCATCTTGCGCTTTCTTCTAGACTTGATAATTACCAGGCTGTAGTATTTTTATAGAATCATAGAAAATGAGGGCTGGAAGGGACCTCAGGAGGTCACATCTAGTGCAACCCCCTGCTCCAAGCAGGACCAGCCCCAACTACATCATCCCAGCCAAGGCTTTTCCTTGCTTCCATCTGGCCTGCCTAAGTCTTGCTTGGTATATGAATGCAGTCAGTTCATAAACCTGACTGCAAGTGATCTCAGAGTGCATTTGGACTCTAAACAGTGCCTTTAAACACCTATGCTGGAAGGTTCCATATTTATTCTCAATAACTTTCAGATCCAATTGGTTTGGTTTATAGAAGTGGGGGGTGGAGGGTTGGGGGTATTTTCATACACAACAAACACCAAAAAGGACTTGAAAACATAGTTGTGTTCTGCTTCTTACACACCCCAGCAGAGTATTAAGGATCATAAAGTTGGAACTCCATTATCAGCTGTGCTTTTCAATGAGTAATTAGCCATAAGAACAAAAAGGCAGTAGACTCTCCCCATTTCCCAATGTCTTCAAATGAAGACTGAATGCCTTTCAGGAAGATAAGACCCTTCTGGCCTTAAGTATAAGAATTTACAAAAAGACAATGAGGCTCAGGAGATTTAGGTTCAAGTCTCAGCTCTACTAAACTTGTCATGACCTCTCTGTATTGACATAAGTAGCTATGTCACTGCAGATTTGTGTCTTAAAGGCATTTTTAGTTGAAATACACAAAGTTTCTGGATACAGTAAGAATGGTAGTATCATTTCTTTGGTATTAGGCAGCAGTAAGACCAATACTGAGCTTGTTTCTAATTCTAGTCTGCTGCAGAAGCCATAAAAAAAAATAAAACCCAATCATTTAGACAGATGGAGCATAAAAGGTTGGAGAGAAAAGAAAAAAAAGAAGAGGGCTTCAATTTTTTACATGGAACAAACAGGCCTGAAGCGATGGCAATATTCTGTGAGGGTAGAAAACAGCAGTATGGCTATCAGCCAGACTTGGGTATCACACGTTTGTTCTGGAAATCGTGATGTTGAAGTTCAATGAACTTCATCACAGCTGCAAAGCAGAAGGTGGACTGATACCAGGAGAAATAAGACTTGATAATCTAGAGGAATAGTAACTCTGTAGTAGATGATAAATTAAATCATCTGCAATTTCAAACCGAGACTTAGCACATTTCTCCCCTTTGACCCCTTTTCATTACCTGTCTGGGTAAAAGCCCCAGTGTACCAGCACTTGCTTATCCTTTTTCATCACAGGTCTCAACCATTCATCTGAAACAAGGGGAGGGAAAATGTCAGTTTTAGGTTGCGAGCAGACTCACACAGTAAATTCCTCTTCCATAATCAGACAGAACAGGGTTTATTTCAGTTGCCTCTGCCAAATGTCAGATAAGGTAGGGAAGCTGCAGCTCTCTGAAGATTCATTTCCTTAATTCATCCAGCTATGGCATGCTACGGGAAAGTAGCAAGACAGCAGCAGCCATTTCCCTTCAGATTCTGCATCTCACCAGACCAGGCTAAATAAGATCCATATGCCCAACCAAAAAAAATAGGAAAGCAAAACCAGACCATTTATAAAAGTATTTTGCTATAATCCAATTTCTGAAGAACCCAGGATTTATTTGTTTTTAACATGAAGTCTACTACAGTCCTTCCAGGTCCATAGAGTCTCATGTAAACTCACTGCTGATCTGTTCCCCAGAATAAGTGGTTTTGCAAAATGTATTTTATAGACTTCTGTTTCACTAGCATGCTACATCAGTATTACACTGGTAAAAGCACTCCCTACACTTGGAGGAAGTGGCAATTAAGAGGGGCATGATAATAGTCTTCAAAAGATCTGAAAAGCTGCCATAAGGAAAAGGGACAACAATCTCTTCCCCTTTACTGCAGAGGACAAGACAAAGTGGCAGCATCTAATTGCAATAAAGCAGATTAAGATTAGCTCTCAGGAAGAACTTCCTTGCTCTTAGGACAGGGAGGCAGTGGAATACGATCCAGGGATGTTGTGAAATCTCTCTCCTTCCTTAGAGGTTCTGAAGAGGTTCAATAAGGTTGGGCAGTGATGAACTAGAACGGTGGATGAACGCAACCTTTTTAGACTCAAGGCATCTCTTGTTAGGCTTAAGACACCCACTGGAAAGCGCTAGCTCTGAGTTTTCACTCATTTTTGACTATGAAAAAGATAATATAGTAAATGTTCTATTGCAAAGAACCTAGAAAGACCACAACAGGTCAATGGGCTCTTATTTGAAATGATTGGGTTTATCTTGTGAATCACATCTGCACACCTAACAGTGCTAACACTGCATGGCATCCTGCAGCACCCTTAAAAGGATCTTAAAGCAGCACACTGGTTGAGAATTACTGATCTAGGAGCAGCATTCCCGCATCTGTTCAAGGCGATGGACCAGACTACCCATGAGGTCCACTCCAACCCTATGATTCTCTGATCCTAGGGTAGCCACAGGCTAAATCTCCATCAACAGCTATACCTATACATACACACTTCAACTCTGCAGACATAAAATGAATCCTTATCAGATTAGCACTCTAGGGACTGGTCACTATTTGAGGGCTTGTGAGCAGCCACGTGAGGGCACTGTGTCCAAAAAGGAATGGTTTTAAGATGATGGGAAGTGCAACAAAAATGAGTTAACACTCTGGCCTGTCTACGCTCTCTCTCAGCCCACCTCCTAATGTGGCTGGCCATCCCTCTTTGCCTGCTGCCAGTCTGATCCTTCCTTCAGCTGGGAACCTGAAATCCCATAGAAAAGATCTCTTGCCATACAACAGCAGCATTGCAGTATGCCAAGGAGACAGATGCTCTGGTCCATGAGGATAAACAGATGTTGTAGCTACTGTTAAACTGAGGAGCCCAACCCTTTCCCATTTTTTCCTTGTCAACTGGCAGGTATCTACCGCCTCTCTGCGTGTCCTCAGTGTTGACTATCCAGTCACTAATTATTTCCTCTTACTACAATTTACATCCAGCTACCTTCCACAGGCACCACCCTTTCAAGACTGCTACTGAATACTAATCTGAAGGCTACTCTTTCAGTCAGATGAAGGATGATTGTGTAGAGAGAAAGGCAGGCTGACTTGCAGAATTTCCAAGACAATGCTAGCCTAGTGAAACAAGGAATCCAGTGCGTTTCCCTCCTGGCTGCTCACAGAGCTAGGACTTGAACACCTGCAATAGCAAGTGGCAGCGAGATGCTGGCCATACCAGTAAGAACACAACACGACTTTGCTTGGGTCGCAACAAGGGTGTCAGTGCAGCTTCTACAAGCTGATAGACAACTAGTGCTAAAAAACACTGGGGGGGGCGTTGAGTAGTATCAGTAGTAAAGGGGTCTAAACACAATTTTTCTCTGTGCCAATGGGAAAGGAGGAGTAGGAGAGAGCATTTGAAAATGTTGTACAGAGTCTGGAGAACTCTGTCCAAAATGTAACAACATAGGGCAGATCTGCAGCGTGAACTACATCATAACTTCATTTGGGTTCATGGCTGCATTTTAGTCGAGCTCTCTTTAACTCTCAGTCTAATGCAAGTTCACTAGCCAGAGAGGTAGCTTGGACCAAACTTACTAGACTAGAAAGAAACTCTTAAATACAGAGACAGGGAAGTCATATATAGCCACTGGAATAGTGATTCTCAAGTCAGGGGGCTGAGGCACTGTGGGTGGCTTGAGATCCTTTCAAGGGTGCCATGCAACTTTAGCACTGTTAAGTGTGGAAACACGATTCACAAGATAAGCACAAAGATTTCAAATAGGAATCCAGAGGGTCAAAAATAGTTCTGCCATGTTGAAGTCTTCCTGAGTTCTTTGCAACAGAAGAAGTGTTCTATTATTTTTCTGTAGTCAGAAAAAATGAGAACTAAGGGCTGGCATTTTTCAAGGAGTGCCTCGAGTCTATTGAGGGTGAGAACCACTGCATTAGAGATGAAGGCATTTTGTACTTCTCACAAGAGACACCGGGGGATAAATACAAGCATGCTGCAGCCTACGTGGAAGTAAATGCTGCCATCTAGCGCCATTGAATTGTCAGAGCTTAATCCAGCTTGCACTGCAGCTTGCTGCATCCCAAATTCAAGCTCTGAACAACAAATTAAAACCAGACAGTAAATGTCACTGAAGCTATTTTTGTACAGTCTTTATTTAATAGGCTGAGCATCTTTAATAATTCACTGTTGTACAACAAGCATGGTAAATTGCAATATAACCTATACTGACTTCACTGACTTTTACTGCTTTCACTGCTAACCATTTCAGCAATGCAGACACACACACTCAGCAGCAAGGATGCTACTGCTCTTCTAGCATAGAAGGGGATTTTAATTCTCACTCGTGTCATCTGTGCCCTTTACCTCATCTAGTTCTCTCTCATGGTGGGGGGATGGACTTTCATGCCTAATCATATATTATTGGTTCAGTCACAAGTTGGCTTTTAAATGAAACTTTTGTACACAGAAGGGAATTTTCAGTGTGGAGCTATTTTAGCCCCAGTCCCCTAGTTCACAGCTCGAAATCCACAACTTCTCAAGAGCTGGGTCTGCTACTTTGACTCAGGGCAATGTCACTGGAAGACAATGAACTTGATGCACTCAGTTCTAAGCCCTGCTTCCACAATCCACCCATCTTTCTATCCAAGAGAACTTCTAGTTATTCCCACATCTCGATTTGTTTCACATTTTCTCCAGATTACAAATTCTTTGGGGCAGGGAATGTGGGCTGCCTTGTACACAACCACATGCTCCACACTTACTACTATCACTAAAACTTTCATCAAACCCCTGAAGGGTTATTAAATCAATGCATGCATTTTGAAGGCTTTCCAAAAACACATTACCAGCTCTAATGCATTGGATATACCCATTACATTCTGATGGAGGCAGAACCATCCAAGATTACATAACGTTTCAAATCCAGTTTTAAAAAGGTATTGCTATTCAGTGCATGTCAATATTAAGCTGAGCATACCTAACAGTTCTGCACAGCATCCATCACATTAGTTACACAATCCTTTATTTACAAAAGAAGAAAAATAAACTCTTAAATAGGATTTACCATCATCCAGTGAGGTAGGACTAGGATAAACATGGTGGGTTGCCTTTGACTTCTCCTCAGTTACTGTTCCCTAGATGGGGGGGGGGGGAAAAGTGAAATATTCCATTAGAATCCTCAGCTCTATGGATATAAATGACCTCCGAAAGAACAACTTGCCATTCAGTAATAATACTTAAAATATGATCTTGGTTATCTAGAATAATGCAGAAAGATCCAGTACATAAGTATTCAACCCAATTACTTGGTTCCAGAAGTGCCAGAAGAATTGCACCTTGATGATAATCTAATCCAGAGGTTCTCAAACTGTGGTCCGCGCGCTCCATTCAGGTGGTCCGCAGAAACTCGGGTGCGGAACAACTGAGAATATCAGTACATGGCCCTGCATTTAATCTCTGTTGTCAGAAAAAATAAATTAAGTGGGCCGCCAAGACCCTCAGCAATTTTCAAGTGGTCTATGAAAAAAAAAAAAAAGTTTGAGAACCACTGATGATCTTCTGCATTATACAAGACTATTTCACCTAGCATTTCTTGTACCCTTTGTGAGACACCAAGTAACAGAGAATCTACCACACCTTTGGGGAAGTGGTGGCAATGTTTAGTTACCCTCATAGTTAAAAGTCTGTGTGCGACTTCCACTGCAAGTTGGTATCTAACATCAGCTTCTAGCCATTAGATCTAGTTATGGTTGGTCTCCTAAAATAAAAAGAGCCCCTGATATCAAATATCCTTTCAGTGTAAAATACTTACAGGCCATGACCTCTTAGCATTTTGATAGGTTAAACAAATCTCTAGCTACCAATTTCCAAGCCTCCAAGCATTGTTCTTGCAGCTATTCTTTGAGCCATGTCTAATTTTTCTTTCTTTTTAAGTAAGGGCATCAGGACTAGAAACAGCATTCCAGCTGTATGCTCAACGGCAGTGAACACAGGAAGAACAAACTCCTGACTTGTATACTGTGCAGTATGATACTAATTGGTTTTATACAGCTAGAGATTACATACACCCTTTGGGCCACAGCCCTGGGATAATGGTCATGATTATTCATTATATGCAAACAGTTGCATTCTGCACATGCTGTAATCAGGAGGGCTGGGAAATAGTATAACCACAGAGCAGGGAGCTACAGGAGTCATGGCAAAAGGAGATGAAATAAGGGTGAAATCAAGATAATGACATAGCACCAGAAGTAACATTAGTACAATATAAGATTTATCAATTTGGCAAGGAATGAGACGGAAAAAAATATGGCTACGGATTATTTTTATTATTACTATTATTTTCAATTCTGCTTGGCCATATTTCTATTCCAAATCTATCCATTAGGGTTAGAAAAAAGTACCTTTTTAAATATGAATACAAAATGCCTTGAGTTATTGCTGAAGGCGCGCAGAATTTATTATGCTGCATTACATGTGCATCATGAACGCTACCTCTACTCAAATATATAAGAGCAATAGCAAACATTTTAGACTAAAGTGAATAATTAAAAGAACATACAATTAAAAATTGAGTCATTTGTAAATTCAAAATCATTTCTAGGCACCAGAATATAGCTCAGGACATGGACAAAAAACACATTCCAGTAAGCTACAGAGGGCAGGCACACACTGCATTTCAGCTGCTCTTCAGTGACGGTCTGTGCGCTCACCATTTCCCTGCAATAGGTGAAAGCTAAACTAGGCTCACTTTGCCCTTTTTCACTTAAAGTAAGGTGTGCCAGACTAGCTTTCCCTTACTGTGGGGTAAGCGTGGGCCCCAAACAGTCAGCACACACACCAGCTTCCCCAATGGTAAGTCTAGTCCCCTATTCTTCTTTGCAGCTGCGTCTCCAATCCAACCTTTCTGTATGATCTGTTCCCAATATCCTGAACAGGGCACTGCTTCTGGTGTTGGTGTTGCCAGATCTTGTGGGGTACATTGCAGTGCTACAGGGCATCTCGGGAGATGATCCATGGTTTGCTTCTCCTGACAAACACAATGGTTGGTTGCATAGAAACCCCATGATTTCATGAGAAATCACAGCCCACCATGTTAGCTCACTGTAATTTGCTCATTTGTCCCCAACTCAGTACATCTAAACTGGAGGAGCCTTAGCTTGTTTCTAATGTGCCCAGTGAGACAGTTATTGCCATAACTTGAACAGTGATAATTATGCATCCTATAACTCATGACAGTAGGGTAGCGCATGACCTCCTCAGGTCACCGGCCTGACAAGTAACTTACACGACGAAGAAAAGAGCTGTACGCTGCTTGGACAGCTACAAGGAGCATTATGTACTATGGATCTGAGGAAAATTATATTAATTTTTTCTCTGACACTATAACTAGATCACCAGATGGTATCTGCATGAGGACTAATTGACCCAGGACTTATTACAGCTAGTTCAAGCACACAGACACAGAGAACACAGAAACCTTTCTATTTTACCTTTGGAGGTGTTTGGTTCAATAATATCCCCTGGCAACAAGTTCTAGAGGCAGTTATAGGCTATTAAAAACAATCCCTTTTATTTCAGTCAGTCACACTGCAAGTCCTTGATGAACAGTGTCCTTAACTTGCTGGATCACCCTGTCAAAGACTTCAAACTTCCTTTTTATGTCACTTATAAATGGCATTATTTAAATTACTCTTTTAAAACTCAGCCAACATAAGCAATAAAGTGTAAGACTGAGAGCTTAACAGAGTAGATTTAAAGAAAGCTTCTTCCAAAACACCAGTGAAAAGTGAAAGGAGCTTTTATTGCAGAACAGGGAAAAAGCTATTAGTCTGATCCAGGCTATTATTTAAACATTACAAAAAGAGCCCATGCTAAATTTTCCTGCGAATCTGCTGATGTGCTGAATAGGTGATTCTTGACTTTTCAGACAAAGACTGAGAACAACTGCCCAAAGCCAGACTACGTCCACACATACCTGGCCTGGCAATAAAAAGTTTCACCATGGGCCACTACTACCAGACCTACGTGCTCTGGCAGCTCTGCAAGGCTTCGCTACAACAGCTAGGCCCCCGAGGAACAAGCCCACCAGGACAGCAGCACCTGGCTGACAGCCTGGGAGTATCTCTAGGGACCATCAGCCAGGTGTCAACAGAAGCTATTCCAGTCAACAAGACAATATAGCAACTCCACAGCATAGCAGAGATCTCTGCCCTGCCACCAGAGAGAGGCTTTGATTAGGGTGGGTTTGATTTGAATCACTGGTCAGAAAGCCTCAATTTTATCACTGTTTTCTACAAAAAGTGCACTCTTGTTGTTTGATATAACCTTAACATATATTATTCATAACTCAGAAACAGGTGTAGGTTTCATTTTTAGAAAGCACACACTATACATTTTAAAGCAGTAATTTTGATATGTTTTCAGATTAATTTTGCAACTACATCAGAAAATTGAATTATGATATGGTTATTTTATTTAACAAAGCTAACTGAAGGAGATACTTGTGAAGTCACTGGGAGGTGAACTCTCTCCAATTCACTAGATTAATCATGGATATTTGAGGGATGTTTTTGCCATGCTGTATTAGAAGGACATCAAATGAGCAGTGCAGCCATATGTTATTTGCTTGGAGCTTTCTTCACTTTCTTCTAGATTTCTTTTCATCTTTGATTACTTCTCTTTTTTACAGCGTGGCAAGCCTGCTGCCATGACAGGTTTTCCTGTCTAGATCTCAAATCAATGGAGAGGCTACACTCAAACGTAGCCCTACAAGAGGGTTGACAGATGGGTAATCAGGTCTGATGGCTTTCACCTCCATATACTGTTGGTTAACAAGGATGTTCTCTCTCAAGACACACATCCACAGTCTGAGAACAAAAACAAAGCATCACAGAGATACTTAATGAGATCTTTTAGACTGAGCACTGAGTCTCATTGGGTAGAGTGGTTTTCTTTACTAATCTAGAGAGGAGCTTCTGGGAACCCCATATGATTGCGCCCTTACCATAGTCCGTGGCCTCTTGTGACCTTTTTATAAAACTTTTCTAAAAAGGTTACATGAATATATTGTCTCAAATAGTATACAACTAGAAGTTATAATGCCTATTCCATGATGATATATTTGAGCTTTAATACATCTTAAATTAAAACCATCTTTATAGGGGTTTTTTAAAAAAGAATCTTTAAAATAATAAAAAATATGATTAAATTGGAAAAAATCTGATCTAAATTAATAAATAAATAAAAATCACTGATTTTTACCCACCCTGGCTTTGAGTATGAATGCACTGAAGTTCTGCAAGCAGTGCTTTGCCATGTATGCTGGGCCCAAGCAAGGCTTCAGTTAACTTAATATTTCTTTTACATTAACAGGTAAGGGACTATTTAGAAAAGTGGGACGTGTCCAAGTACACAGGGAGACGCACAATGCACCCAAGGGTGTTAACAGAGCTGGCCAATGGAACCGCAGAGCCGCCGGCCATTATCTTTGGAAACTCATGGTGATGAGGACAGGTGCCAGACGATTGTAAAAGGGTAAATATAATGCCCATCTTTAAGAAAGGGAAGGAGGAAGATCTGGAGAACAACAGACAGGTCTACCACACCTCAGTACCTGGAAAAATTATGGAGCAAGTCCCCAAGGAATCTAGTTCTAAACACTTGAAGAAGTAGGAATAGTCAACATGATTCACCAATGGCAAGTCATGCCTGACCAACCTGACTGCCTTCTATGATGAGATAAGCTCTATGGATGCAGGGAGTGGATGTGATATACCTTGACTTCACCAGTTGTTTTTTTTATATGGTCTCCCACAACATACACATAAGCAAGCTAAGGAAGTATGGATTGGATGAATGGATTGAAAGGTGAACAGAAAACTGGCTCGGTTGTCAGGCTCAAAGGGTAGCAAAGCTATGGCTCAATGTCTAGTTTCTAGCCAGTATCATGTGGACTGTACCAGGAGGTGGTCCTGGAGCCACTTTTGTTCAATATCTTCATCAGTGACCTGGAAGATGGGGTGCACTGCACCCTCAGCAAGTTTGCAGTTGACACCAAACTGGGCAGAATACAAGATACACTGGAAGGTAGGGCTAGGATTCAGAGAGACCTAAAGGAATTGGAGGATTGGGCCAAAAGAAATCTCATGAGGTTCAATAAAAACAAGTGCAAAGTCCTGTATTTAGGATGGAATAATCCCATGCACCAGTACAGGCTGGGGGATGACTGGCTAAGCAACAGCTCTGCAGAAAATGACCTGGGGGGGTGACAGTGGACAAGAAGCTCAGTAGCAGCCAGCAGTGTGTCCTTGTTGCCGAGAAGGCTAACGGCATCCTGGGCTGCATTAGGAGTGTTGCCAACAGATTGAGGGAAGCGGTTCTTCCCCTCTATTCAGCAGTGGAGAGGCAACATCTGGAGTCCTGTATCCAGTTTTGGGCCCCCCCACTACAGAAAGGATGTGGACACATTGGATACAGTCCAGTGGAGGGAAATGAAAATGGTTCAGGGGCTGGGGTACATGACTTGTGAGGAGAGGCTGAGGGAACTGGGCTGATTTAGTCTGGAGAAAAGACCAAGGGGGGATTTAATAGTAGCCTTCAACTCCCTGCAGGAGGGGTGCAAAGATGATGGAGCTGGACTGTTCTCAGTGGGGGCAGATGACAGAACAAGGAGCAATGGGCTCAAGCTGCAGCAAGGGAAGCTGAGGTTGGATATTAGGAAACTCTCACAAGGAGGGTAGTAAAGCACTGGAACAGGTTACCCAGAGAGGTGGTGAGATCTCCATCCTTGGAGGTTTTTAAGAGCCAGCTATGTGATGATGTAGTTCGGGCTGACCCTGCTTTGAGCAGGGGGTTGGACCAGATGATCACCTGAGGTCCTTTCCAACCCTTGTTTTCTATGATTCTATTTTAACTGTATGGGCAGGGTTCTCTTAAAACCAGAGCACCTCTGGCTTAAAGGTTTAGCTTCTCTGACTTTAAGTCTAAAATTTGGATAGATTGTCAGCTCCTGCCTCAGGCAGCATCTATTTGGCTGGAAAAAACTGCTGCAGGCAATGCAAGTACTATAGGGGACACTCCAAAGGGCTTAAATGTAATATGAACAAGTGAAGTGGTCAGCCTCCCTACGCATGAGGTATTACTGCAATTTGACAGACAGGGAAACAAAGCACCTTTGTGACATGCATAAGGATCCCCAGAACTCCAAGACAACCAGAGACAGAATCCAGGCCTCCTGACACCCACATGTACTCCTTTCCCCAAGACACTCCCATCTCTATCCTGCTTTATTCTTAGGTGCACAGTTCTAGGATGACACCTACAGGCCCCCCTTACAATAATGGCTGCAAACACACAAAATGTAAAAACACCACCACAAAGACTTGCGTGAGCTTTATATCCATTACCTGGTGACGTTTGACAATATCCTTTAGCTTGTTAGCCAACTTCAGCTCTATATCTGGAATGAGGTAGATGATTGGTCTGCTCAAACAATTATTCTAGAGGAGAAACAGAGAGAACTTTAAATCCAGCATTTGTAGGCTACGCAAAGGAATCCATCAGGAATTCTTCTACTAAACACTGCTGCTTAACTTCATCGCGAGTCTCTTGTCACGTGAACTGGCTTGTTCTTGCATTTAACAGCTCAATTCAAAGCCTAGTAAAGTTCCAAGCATCTTTTTGTTAGCTTCAGTGTGTTTTGGATCTGGTCCTAACTTTCCACTTACAGCAGTACTGTTAAGCATCTTTAATAAAGCCCTGATTAGGGTCTAGCCCTGCTGTACTAACGTGTACTTGTTCCTATACTGCTGAGGACAGCGATAACAGCCATATTAAATAAGCATCTACTTAAAGGGAATGTTTACTTATCTCTGTAGAATCACAGCGAAACAAAAGATATAAAGATATAAATAAAACATCAGTAAAAACTAAAGAATACTATGACATCTTGGATTCCTTTCCTCCCATTCTTGATTTTACTAAAATACTTAAAAAGTATGCCTACAAGATTATCATGGTATTATCCTCAGTGGTACTAATAAACTAACATTTTAATTTGTCTTCCTCAAGTGGTGGGGAAGGCATCTATCTGCTGCACAGCACAAAGGATTAGTGGTAGAATACTGTGTATTCCACCTCTAGGATAATAGTCAAAAATTGACTACCCACCTAGCCTCTAGTTTAACAGCTACTTTCTAGTAGCTATTCAGTGGCTCAGACAAAGCAAGTTGCAAGTCTCAGTTTGATCATAGTAGAGAAAAATCAGAAACTGGACCCTTTGGGGCAGTTTCAAGAGGAGCCAATGATTGAATGGACAAGCAAACTATCTGCTCAATCCAAGAGTTGGAATGAGCTGGGTTGCTGATGTTTACAGTGCTACTCTTCCATTTCCTCTCCTGATAATCCAGCACTTCTCATCAGTAAAATTTACCTAAATAACATTTTCCTTTCATATAAGTAGTCTACCTTTTGCAAGAGCGGACCCATTTAACAGATTTTGACCACATTATTTCTTAAATCCTCATACTCTGGCATTTGAGTCTAGAAAAAGGATTGCACAGATCCTCAACTTTATCTTAAAGAAAAGTTAGTCCCCAATTTAAAATGGATTTTGAGCAGTTCCCCTGCAGTTAAGTGTTTCCTCTAGCTCTACCTCACTAATTAGTGAGAATTTCTAAATGAGATCATAGGAAGAGATTAAGAATTGGAGAGAAACTTTTCTGAAAAGATGCATCTTGGTATTCTCATGAGTGTCAAAGGTCACCTGAGGCATCCAAAAGACACTGAACCACTTCCCCAGGGAGGATGAACTATACTGAGAAACTAAACAAAATGTTTGTAGCAATAAGTTTCTTGCCTGCACTAGCATCTTCTCAATGTTAATGAACATTTCCACATTACGATCCATTCGGGATGGGTTCTGAAGGTCAAACCTCCGCCTGTAAGTGAAGAATATAGTTTATAGAATGAGACAAAAAATGATGCTTTACGTTAATACAGCATTAATACAAGACAGTTTTGTACAGTTGCTGGACATGAATGTAGAATTATGAACACATATGTTTAATATTTCAGCCCCAATATTGTACTTCTGCTTCCCTTAAAAAAAAGTCCTCATATAAGAGAAAAAAATTGCAGCGATCATGTGACCTGTTAACAGCAAACTAAGCCTGAAGACAGCCAACATGATCAGCAAGAGCAGGTAGCCAATTAACTATACTACTTTGGCCTCCACTGGGATCAGACAGAATAGCAATTAAATAGAAGCAACTCAGCTGCTGGAGACATGGCTCATGTTTGCATCAGCGACTGATAAGAGGGGAACAGTGGGAGCACAGGCAAACAGACAGTCATGTCTCTAAACATTTCCCATTGTGTTCACTAGCCTGTCAGATGGAAGTTCAAGTGGTACAGCTCAAATCCACTACTGTACTTTTCTGAAGTAGGTACATATGGCAGAGAAGGTTGAGAAAGGGAGATTTACTACCCTGCACATAGTGCACTCAAAACATTCACCTTTGCATTTAACTGGGGTCTACGGTCAATTTTCAAGTGGGAATGTCACAGTAAATACAAAAATCACTGTCCTTGATTTAAACAATTTCTTGCCACTAAATCTGAGCAACATGTTTTAGAAAGCAACTTGAATTACAAAGATATATAAAACATGTCCATTTGCACAATTTAAGTGCATTTTCCTGCCATTTCTGGGCTAGCAAAACCAAGAAAGGTAGTTCACCAAGCCAGATCATTCAAAAACAGAAAGACAAGTACCACTAAAAACCTCAAAGAATCACATCTGAGATAAAACTGCACACAATACCATTGAGTTAAGTCAGTGAGGGAACATCCCAGGCTCAAAAAGTCTGAGCCTCAAAGCTGATTTTTCCAGTGCTGTTTTCCTCCCCGTTTCACATGGACAAGCATAACACCACACACTAGTTTATGAGGAAGCAGCAGGAAAAGAGATGGGCAAGTGCCAGAGCTTTGCTTTCACTAAGATTTCAGCAACTGGAAAGTAAATTTGTTGGAAGAAGAAAAAATAAAAGAATAGTTACTGTGTGAAAGTTACTTGAGCTGCTTTACCATTAAAAGCTCAGGAGGTAGCAGGAAAAAAAGAAAAGTATCATTCCATAGATCCCAGCCAGATACCCCATACCAGGTTTTAGCAATGCTGGAAGAGAGAAAGGTTTTTAAAGCAGTTCAATTCATGGCAGCTTCTTGTCATTTCATGTTCTACTAACAAATTTAAGAGACATGGTAAAATCCACACTAAAACAATGTTTTGGTACAGTTATTTTTGTAATACAGCCTTTTGATTTACTCGAGGCTGGTTGGAAGGTTTCCTACCCCAGTAATAATTCAAGGCCTACCTAAAAGATGGAGAGAAACTAAAACTAAATGGAAAAAGCCCTCTGCCATCATTCTGAGTTGGTACCCCTTTTATATTTACTATACTTTCATCCTCAATGGGAGATTTTGCATTTTTCTTAAACACAGCAGCTTACCATCCTTGTTCATTCTTATACTTGTAAGCAGCACCAAGAACGTGACATAATGTGCCTCCAGCTTTGAAATCCAGGAAGCACTTTGCCTAGAAACAAACAAAAATGAGAAAGATGTAACACTAAAACACTCACTTTCATGCAACATAATTTTACATACACTACTCTCATACAGGACAGAAATAAAGTTCTCAATTATCATTATATTTTTAGCTAGACCTTGCTTTATAAAGGCTTTACTATTCACTCCTTCTAAATTAACGTCATTTCAAAAATAAAGTTTGAGTCTACACACCAAGATCAGTTGCATCCTAAGCTTTACCCCAACACACTCTATCATACTGCCATAACACCACCAGCCTGGTGCAAGATTCCTCCAATACTATAAAAAACCCAGAGTTTTGGCCTTCTTCCTCCTTGACTGGGAGACAGGGAAGCTCAGCATTCACTTAAAACATTCCAGCTGTTTTCCTAAAGCAGGGTCCTTAGAAATGCAAGCAGATGTAAGCCGACTGCCAGAGTGAAAAGAATTAAGCTGATGTGCTTCACTTCAGAAGCAGGATTGTGGACAGCGGGCTGCTTTTTTTTTTTTTTTTTGGAAAAAAAGTTTAGTTTGCAAAGATCAGGAAAAAGTTCTCTTACAGGCTCACTCAAAAGTACTAAATCCAACTCCTTTTAGACCACAAATGGAAGCACCATTCCACCAACTAGCTGAACACACTTTACACAATACACTGTGCAAAATGACATTTTAGACAGAAATACAGAATTGAGGCTAGAACTGCAGCAATGAAGAGACCAAAAGGGTCTGTTAGACCCCCTTTTAATCCACTCTCTCCATTTCATGTAAGATAATTGTCTACAGCTGACTTTCCAGAGTTTTGGTCAGTCTTATTTGAAATTGGAAAGCATACTTCAGAGTGTAACCTTATTTATGAGGATTACTAGACAGCTTAACATCCATATCTGGGAGAAGCAAACATCTCTGTCTGGAAAGGCAAGAAATGGCAGACATTCAGAAAGTTCAATTACAGGCCAAGACTTCAAACAGTCAGACTTACACTCACAGAAAATACCATTCCATTTAACTGTTTTTTTAAAAACAATGAAGACAATTATAGCTAAAATGTTGGCACAGGTGTTATTATTTGGAACAACACACAGTGACAGCTTTTAGGAGCTAACTGTTAAAAAAGCTAATTACAGGATATAAGGAGGCAGTTTGGGTAGCCTGAAGCAATCTATATACAGCAGCCCTAGATGACGGAGGGAAGTTTGCATTCTGTAAATCCTGACTGTGTGAAAGGCAATCTTCAGATCTTACCTGTAACTTTATTTGTCATAAACTTCAAATTAATCTCATTCAAGTAATAAAAGACTGTTTATACATGTTTATAACAGGTGGGTCTACCTTTATTAACTATGATGCACAATTTCTCATTTCTAACCCAAATAACAGAGCTTAGCAACTGCTCTGATAATTTAAAAAGCGGCAAACAACATAGGCTGCCTTTTAGTAATTTTCCAAAGGTGAGTTTCACCTGCAAAGAAACCTGGTTATATACCAGAAGGTTTGGTTTTAAAAAGCATCTCCTCTCTTAAGTAAGCTTCAGACACAAAAACAAAACTCTCTCCAAATATAGGGATGATAAAATGAGATAAATCAATCATCTAGATTTGCTTCCACAAGAATCTATACTCCCTTGATGCTCATCTCTGACTAACGTTAGAGAAATACTGCAAAAGAAGGAGAACTCATGTTATATTATTTACTTGCTTAAGAGTGCAAGGAAGAGACTGGCTGTAATTCAAGCCATATCTGCCTCCCTTCCATGTATAAGCTTACAGAATACACACTGCATTTCAGTATTAAAAGCACCCCCACACAGGAAATAAACATTTTCAGATTCCTGAGCAGTTCAGCATGTCGGTCCTGTGTCAACAATGTTAAGTTATCCTTTAAGTACACCATGATATTTTGCTTTCTGCCAGGCCACAGAGCCACATGCAGGGAGACTTGTCTCCTGTACTCCCAGTGTTTCCACTACTGGCACCTAAACATAAGAGAAGGAACAAAGAGGATGGAAGGTAGGAGACAGGGCTGTGGTCTGGGGGATTTATCAGAGAGGACGCGGGGAAAGAAATGGGTATAGAAGAGGACGACAGGGAAAGAAAACTGAGCTGCTAAAGCACCTCCTCCCCTAAATGCTGGAAGAGAAGCCAGGAGACTCCAAGTCGTAGTAGACCCCCTGCATCAGCAACTCCCAACATGCCCACTACAAAGCATGCGCCTCCTCACCCTCCAGAGCCAGGCGACACATGCAGAGAGCTCACACCTAGCAAACTCTTTACACAGGCTTGTGTGAATATGCTATTTGGAGCCAAACTGGGAAAAAGAAAAGAAAAAAGTTCAGATCAAACTGACACAAGTATTTTGGTTGTCTTTCACTACAACAGTGACATCCCAGTCTGGGCATCTTGGCTAGGGATAGAAATGACACAAACAGATCAGAAACCACTTCTAATCTATAACAGAACAGAAGTTCAGTGCACATAAACAGCTTTCAAAATGCCTGAAACCAGCTAAAGATAGACCTGAATGGATGCAGCACTGACTTAACTGATTTAGGTTAAATCGGTTTATTGAACTACTTCTGTCCCAGATCCCCTCCAGAGTAAAGATAACTCACAATACCCCAGCATCCCAGGATGCTTTGCACCTTCCCTGCAAACATTCCCTCAGGGTGGGCAGGCTAGCCTTGGCCCAAACGGTCTCCTCCAGCAAACAGAGTGACATGCTCTAGCGCCCCCTGGCTTCTGGCCTGGGTCACTGCAGGCATGTGGCTGCATTTCTGTAATCAAAAGTGAATGTCTGTTCCCCTGCTTTTTCGGTTTAACCCATGCATCTTAGACTAACCTACAGAGATTAAACTGATTCGGCCTCAGGCTTTCTGACTGTCTGTACTTAGCCCTTAAATCAACAACCATTCACTCAACAACCTAGTTGTTAGGGCACTCGCCCAAGAGCGAGAGATTCATTAACCTGAAGATCTCATTTATCCACAGAACATGCTCGCCCCCTGCCATGGGACACTGTGGAGGAGGTGCTCTCAATCTCTCTTGCTCATGTTACTCTTCCTCTATAAAAAAAAAAAGGAATATTCTTTGAAGCAAGAACTGGCCCCAAGCACAGTACCCAAGCTGCTTAATCTTTTCCTTGTTTTACTGCAGAAAATTCAAAGCTTCACATTTTCATGAAACAATTATCTTATGACCAGGCTTTCTTAGACTGGCGTTTTATGAGCAGCTGACTTCTGGGGGCCAAGTTGAAAAGGCCATAGTGGTAGGACAGCTATCAGATCATGGTTTGTGTTGGGAGCATTTCAGACCTCATTTCTACCCAACTGTTTAGAGCAAAGGGGGTCATGTTCCTTTACAAAGGGCTGTGTGACACTCCGGGAGCATCTGGCAAAGCAGAGCTGATGCCAAGCTAGAAAGAGAACATTTCTTCACTTTACTGACAAACTTTCTATATCACATGAGTTTGTATGGGAACTAAAATGAAGTGCTTTGTATATTAGGACTAAAATTGCTAATGGATTTTAGAGGAATTTGGAGAGAGACTGAATTATCCTGGCCTGAGAACAACGTAAACAAGACTTCCGCAAGCACTTAATTAGGGATAAGGATGGGGGGGAAGGGCTGCTCTTGGTCTACCATCTGTTTGGTATTGCAGAGGAAACAAAAAAGGTAAAGAAAGGTTTCAAAGCTGCTGCACACACCTGCCAACTCATTTGCCCACAGTAGTCCAATCCTACTCTTATTTAGAAAAAAAATAAAGGAGTCTTTGTTGTCTCGGAGCAGGACAAAAGGAGTCAAGACAGCTGGGTTTTCTTTCTGCCTCTGCCACTGGCTGAAGGCCTGACATTGGACTCACTATATCAATGTATCCATTAACAGCATGGGGCCGATATCCCCTGTCCCCCAACACCTGGGGTACAGGTACTAGTTGTGACCCAAAAATAATTTGTCCCAGAACTGTGACTGGTCCCAATGTGGGGCAAGAGAATTCCTCGAGGCCAGATGTGAGGTACCCTGGAGGTACATCTGACCCTCGAAGCCAGATGTGAGATTTGGCTAGGTGATCACATAGAGTGGCAGCCAGAATCAGTGTCCCCATCTCCAGCAGGAAGCAGGACTCTGTAGCTCAACTGCTCCAACACTAGCACCAGATGCCTCCTCCCTTGACATGCTCTGCAAAGGCTCTTCTTCACCGAATAAGCTGTACGTTTGAGTACTACTGACCACAAGCATCAAGTGGAGCCCGATACAGAGCAAATGGCTGTCAAACACATTCAAAGGTGAGACGGAGGCAAGGCTGCTCCTTTGGGTTTATCAAACAGAAGCAGAGATCATATCAGAGCCACTCAAGTCAGCAGCAGAGCCCTGCAGACTGAATTACTATAGGACAGCCTCAAGCCAGACACAACATAACCTGGGGCAGACAAACCACCAAGCAGCCTTGCTTCCTACTCAGTTGTGAAGCGGGTGGGTAGTGTGTAGAAGAAACCAAGCAAGAAGGAATACAGACACACACACACAGGATGACATGCACTACCAAGCAAACTGAATTTTTGGTTGTAGCCGTAATGGTCTAAGGACAGAGGCAGGCAAGGTTCGTTGGGTAGATGCGATACTTTTATTAGACCAACTGAATAGTTGGAAAAAAGATCTTCGCAAGCTTTTGAGCGCAGACGCCCTTCTTCGGGTATAGGGAGCCTATACTGATGCACTGAAACACCACAGACAGAGCCTCCACGTGCACAAGTACTGGAGCACATACCAAGGTATTACACAGCTAGCACAAAGACAGTGAAGCAGCTGCCAGCCACTGCAACTCCAATGGTGATATGAGGATAGCCACATGCCAATGTATTATCAAATCCTGTGACCAGAGCACATGAGTGCCAACATGCTGACCCACGCTCAGGAAGGAGACTTTCCCTCACAGACGTCATCAAGAAGAAAGGACCTACCTGGAAAACCAGAGCATTACAACCATGCATGTACAACAGCTCTGAAACCATGCAAAACAGCTAAACCAGTAAAGGTGCAAGTTCTGCTGGCAATGAAGCAACTGACTCAAAAAAAAAGGTTCCGGGTCAGCAGCTACCTTTAGGAGGAGGTGCACAGCAGTGGACGGGGTACGTGGCACATGCTCCAACCTGCTTGGACCCTTCATGTCTCAGTAAGAAGAAGAAACCTGGAAGCAAGGGCTCTGGCTAATTCAATCTTAACAGTAAAGCTCTTGAATTAGATTTACCAGTCAGAATCAGGTTTTCAAAATCAGAATCCAAAACCAGCAGCATAATCATGTGCTACAAAACTAAATGTACACATACAAAACCAGCTACCTTTTTAGTCTATACCAGTTTCTCCCTCATATTCCAAATTCATGATTACTAAGGTATAAACTATGTCCCACTGACACTAAGACTTACACCTCACCTCAGGTACCCAGCTGGAGGGAGAGGTCTTGCTCAGGATAAAACCAGGTGCCAGAATTGGGATCAAAAATGAATTTTTCCAGCAGGTCAGAATGGCAAGGAACGAATGAGTTTTTGCCTCCCTCTGCAGCATGTAGCCTCTTCCTCATATCCTCCAAATACATTAACCAAAATATTTCCCTGCATTTCAGTGACAGGACACTGATAGGACCCTTGTCACAATCACTTTTTGTGCAAGTCATGCTCTGAGGCATTTTTGGTTTTCTTTTCATAAGGGGATTTGTAGCTGTGGTCTTTGAAAGGAGCTAGACTGGACAATGGCATGACTTTAGTAGGATAAAAGGTCACCTGGGTACACCAGGGACTGGATCTAATAGCCATTAGGTCCTTCCCAGTCTTAAATTTGAAGCAGTCTCTCCCGTGTGTGCAAGTCTAACAAAGAAACCCAAACATTTCCACAGCTAGGACGAGCCAGTGGTTTGAACACAGGCCTGAGAAATGGGACTCTCAGGTTGCCTTACTGATGGGAAATGGCGTTGTGGACAAGGTGCAACTTATCTGCCCAAGTTTCCCCTAGGATAGAAAGTCTGGGATACCTCCTACTAGCTTCATACATTAATGAATCCTTTGTGCATGTAGCACTAAGAAGAGGAAAAGGTGCATAGGGAAAACAGCCTGTCATTTGAGAAAAATGACAAGACATTATTACCAAAATAATATTCCCCTTTTGTGTCGATCCATAGTTATAAACCCATTAAAGGAATAAACTAGGTTTGTGACAAAACCAGTCCATTTTGTACCAATGAGATAAAAATCAGTTCTATACCAGGCATGCAGCAGCAAGTCACCTTCACATGAGGCAGCAACATATTCCAATGTTTAAAACAGCTCTTTTTTTAGCATATTTACCCATCAATTTAAAGCCACGCTCTGTTCTCAAACTTATACAAGATGTGGAACCAAGAAGAGCAGAATCTGCATAATTTTATCTTTCATCTTAGCCAAGTGAGAAGTCATTTCCTCTGCCTCACCTAGGAGGGTTTTCTAGCTTAGCAGGAAGTAACATTTTAGCTTAGATGCAGTGTTCCACAACTGGGAGAGGTCTCATTCAATATTTAAATTTCATTTCTTTTAGATGCTGCAACATCCCCAAAAGTATGCAGCTTCAATACTACACTGGTTAGAGACTGTGTGGTCCTTCCTCATGGTCATATAAGAAATCTGAATATATTAAGATGTTCTAGGGTTTCCAAGATCATTTATTCTATTAATTTATTTTTCATTAACAAACCAATTGTCTTGACCCCACGACCAAGTCACAGACCCCCCTTTTTTTTGAAGAAAGCATGCATTTCCAACCTAGCATAAGTCTATGTTTTACCAAAATGTACAGTTAAAGTTATATGGGGAAAACAAATTTTAATTATACAACTGCAAAGCAGGTGAAGAGTATAGCACATATATTGCATTTCACAACCCAAAAAGGGTCTCAGTACTTTCATATTGCAGTACAAGCTTATTATAACAAAATCCCCATGAGACAGAGAAGAAAAGTGCACTAAAAGAGGATGTTTGCTATAAGGTTAGTTAATTTGCTCCATTATCATAATGAAAAAATGGCTTCCTGCTTTTGGGATTGCTAAAGGAGGAAGAGATTATAAACAGAGTTTCTTATAATTAGGTTGTGATTTCTTTATTGAACATTAGGAAATAATAGTGAGACTCATAGTGTTCAAAATGGAAGTCTTCTATGCATGGTTTTATCTATAGCAATCTGGATTCTTGCTAAGAGTTTTGTGGTAAGTTTCCATTATATAATTTGACGTGAAAAGAACAATTTATTCAGGACAGAGATTTTATTGCAGTAGGAGGCATGAAGAATTGCCCAAATCCTGTTACAGGGTTAATTTAATGCCCTGTAGTGTTATACATTTAATATATTTTAATAGTTAGAAGAACAACAAATGTGTGATGACTGTCATTTTGTCGTTCTTATCAAAATGTTCAACAACAGGCTAGTGTACTTGTGCTTATTCAAACAGCTAAAATTCTTAACAGATCTCTCACTGAGGGATGCGAGACATTACAGCTCCATACAGTAAGCCATCCCGGGCCCTGAGGAGATTAGTTTAAATCTCTGGACTGGATGCCCAAGGCAGTGGGGGTGCTATCACTGCTGCCTTCACAAACAATCCTCTATTACCATGTCCTTCCCACGTAACATGCCCACCTGTCATCTCTCATCACATTTGACCATAAGCTTTTTGAGACTGGAACTCTTCCACTGTTCCATGTGTACAGAGCACCTCTCCCAGCGAGACCCTAATCTCCAGTTGGACTATCCAGATACATTTTACCAAGCTGGCAATAAGACCAAACAACATTAATTGTTCTTGACAGCTCTCAAAATATTATTCCAGATCATTTTTGTGACGACTGTAACAGTAGCAGAGGAAACAATTCCTGAATAGAAAAGTCATTTTTAGATTGGTGGCATCCATATAAATAAACAGCAAACTGTCCACTTAAAGCTCAGTGGAAATTTTAAAGAACAAACTATGGAATCTGATGAAAAGTTTTGACTGAAATTCAAAGTACTCCTGGGTGTGGGCATCTCTGCATCAAGCACCTACACTGAACACCTTCAAGAGTAAATTGGATGCTTATCTTGCTGGGATCCTATGACCCCAGCTGACTTCCTGCCCTTTGGGCAGGGGGCTGGACTCGATGATCTCCTGAGGTCCCTTCCAGCCCTAATGTCTATGAAATCTATGATGAAATAAAACCCTGGCAAATTTGAGCTGCATCCTCAAATTCGATTTTTTACAAGCACTGTTCTGCCAGCTGAAATTCAAAGTCCACCTATATTTCTAAAGTGAACTGTTGAACACTACAGAAACCGAAGGACATTTTAGGCTTAAAACCGATATAACAGGAGGAGCACCACATCTTATCACGCTACCTATGTTAGAGATAGTAAGGACTCTTGAAGCAGACAGGTCTACTATTCAGTAGAAACACGCTATTTGACAGCAAAAAGTACTGCACGAACAAGAACAGAAACAGCTACCTGTCAACACAGCACACTCATGACACTCTGATACTTACAGGAAGTTTGGTGAAGGCAGGATTGGTGACATGTTTTCCAAAGGCATCTTCCTGGAACTGTAGCAGCTGCACCACCAGCCCAGCCAATGTTTTATTGGTAGGAGCATCTGCTTGGACATACTGAAAGACACAAACACATACTAAATGGGTGAGAGGAAGAAGACGCACTGATTTGTCAATTCATTGACCAATCCCAACCAATTCCAGAGCATCATTTATTATCCAGTTTCTCCATTAAGTGTGTGTGTGGTCTTTGGTTTATTATTGGTTTTCATATTCACTGAAAAAAGGGACTGTTAAAGAACCTACCTTTCTATAATAGGTGAAAAGCAGCTAACTTTATGGTTTCTATCTTAAAAATATAGTCACTACCAAAATCTATATTTCTGCTTATTTGCTTTATTCCTTTAAAAACATGAAGCATAAATCGTTATTTTAAGACACATTCTAAGATCTTGCCTTGAGCACAATTAGCTAAATGAACTCAATAATTTGTTACAGATAAGGTTTAAATACTTAAAGACAGAGATCAGATTAAAGTTGCAAAACTAATTCTAGCCTACACATATATACCGCCCATTAATGCAACCTATGGGCTCCTTCTTTCTTAAATGAATTGCACGATGAACTGCGTGTTAATCCCACTAGTGTCTATTCATTAACATTCAGGGTGTTTGTGCACAAACAGGAAAACCAGACCGAAGAGTAGATTTCTAAATTTTGTAGTAATCTACAATCAGATGCTTTTCCCAAGCAACATATTTCAGCATGTGGCTCTCACACACATATATACATGCATGTGTGCATATACATAGAATAGGTAGGGTTGGGAGTGTTGCAGCCAGGATGCTCCAGGAAATGTCTGAGAGGCAAGGATTTTCTGTGATATCTTTTATCAGACCATCTGCATAGTTGGGAAAGCTGTAGGATGCTCTCCCAACTATACATTTGGTCCAATAAAAGGTAGCACAGAAAACAACAGCTGTCCATGGGACCACAATAAAAGGCTTTCTTACTGGCAGCAGCCTGATCCCCAGGGCAAACAACTTCCGAGGTAAAATGAGGTTATTGGCATTACTTCCTCATGCAGAATTTGAGGAGTTAATAACATTAGCTGTTCAATAAGGAGAAGTCACTTAGGTTTTTTCTAGCGAGTAACAACTTGGTATCAAAAATGCCTCCTTCCCCCTGCCTCCTCCACATCCATTTAGCCCAATTTCTACAGTGCCTTGAAAAATTCATGAAGCCAAGACTATTGCATTGCACTCAAAACTTCAACATTTGCTGTTCTTTCTAAAAATGCTGAACATCTAGACATAGGAGGGAGATGGCTTTAAGTTATTTGTTAAGTTAGGAAATTAATCCCTAGTCTAAACTCTAAAACAAAGTACCGTGTAGGCTGCAAAGGATGCTATAAAAGGCATGGATTTCTTCGTAAGTTTACAGTAAAGAATACTCAGAGAAATTAAGTTATTTTAGTACTTCTTGTGGGAGTCAGGTTGACATATCCAGACATTAAAGTCTTAATCAAAAAAATAAACAGGTGGCAGTGTAATGCTCCCCAGGCTGTCTCACCACATATGCCAAAAAGGGCCTGGAAATACATTCAGGAATGAAGAGGTAGGTGCTTCCTACCCTGTTCATCTCTTGCCTCTTTTTTTTTTTTTTTTGGCAGAGGTGTTAACTGTGGCATTTTTATGTTGACAGCTTCCCAATACAAACTGAACAAGTCAATCATTTCACACATGACACAAATTCATTTATCACCATAAACTGTATACAAAGGCGTGTTATTTTATGTGCATATGGTTGTAAGAGGGTGAAGGTAACAGACAAATTGCTGCTTTGGGAATTTACACTCATAAGATTTACGGCTGAACTCCTTTACTTCACCATTTGTTGGATGTGATAAATCAGAAAGAACAACCCTACTTGCATCTCCCAGGAAAGGGAGCCAACTTTGCAGAGCAAAGAAAGGTGCTCTATTTTGGCTGACTTTGCAAAGTTTTCTGAACTGTCAAATGTAAGATATGTTCATCATCATGATGAACAAAGTCATCCTCGAATTAATGTGCATATTACCTTTCTATACATTTAGTTAGTAGTAATAGTAATGGGAATATTTAGATTAATATTAATGTAATGGAAGTGTACGAACCTGGAGTGTAAAATGTCACATGAAAATATAAATCAAAAAACATAATTCTGTTTATCAAGAAAGCTTTACTGTTGAACATTCAAGCAGCACAACTTGGCCATACATACCCATAAAACAAAAGCTGGCACATCTGATTACAGACCAACCAGTTTCTACAGCAGCTTGCATGCATCCATCAGCACACATCCCTTTCCTCTCGAACTGAACGTGGAAAATAGCAAGCAGCCAGTTTGTGCATGCTCTCCATCCCTCCCAAGGTATGTAGAGTGCATTCATTTATCTACAACAGGAGCTCTCAGCCTCATTAGGCTCAAGGAACCCCCTGGAAAATATCAGCTCTTCATGTCACTCATTTTTGGATTATGAAAACAGCAAGTCTCATGTTGCAAAGGCTCAGGAAGCCCACACAATTTCAGAATCAGTTTGACACCCTGGATTTCTTTTTGAAACCTCTGGGTTTCAAAAATTCTTAACAGATCTCTCACTGAGGGATGCGAGACATTACAGCACACCCAACAATGCTAACATGGTGCGACACCCTTAAAAGGATCTTGTGGCCCTCTGGTTGAGAATCACCCCTCTAGAAGCCTTGCTGAATAACAGAACAGGCTCTGTAATCATGAAAACCCATTTCACAAAGATCCATTCTGCCACCATTGCTTTTGCCTGCTTATAGTTTTATCCCTTTGTGAAACCTTTTATACATTTATTCATCTGAAAAATTGTGTCTATATTAGCTATTTTCTTCATTTGATAAAACACTTTGATTTTAAAGCACTGAGCATGTGACCAAATCCTCAAAGTCCTCTACAGGTGTGGAAATAGGAGCATAGAGCATGAGTGACCAAACTAAGACCTGACTTGACAATATCTGTGCCCCAGTCCATATTTCTTTCTCCAAATGACACTGCTTACTTACAGCACTTGCAACAAAGTGTATATTGGCGCTTTCCAAAGTGCACACAAACATTTGAAAACATAAGAGAAATTTTTCCTAGTTTATCACTTTTTAAAAAACAACAACACACCTCCTACCCCTTCAGAAAAATGCCCACATAAGAATGTACCTAAATGTTTGCATATGCTTTGAGGAGTGAAATTTGTCATAGGAGGGTAGAGTATCCCAGCCAAGTGTCTGTCCAACCTGCTCTTGAAAACTTCCAAGGATGGAGATTCCACAACTTCTCTGGAGTACAATGTCCGGTTTTGGGCCCCCCCGCTTCAAGAAGGATGTGGACAGATTGGAAAGTGTCCAGTGGAGAGCAGTGCATATGAAACAAGACTTATGGGGAAAAGTTGAAAGAATTAGGGTTATTTGGTCTGGAGAAGAGAGAGACTGAGTGGGGATTTGATAAGTGTTCAAATAACTAAAGGAAGTTCTCCCCAGTGCTGAACAGAAAAGCATCACTTCCCCTGATTTGCAAGCGACACTCCTGTTAATACAACCCAGGGTGCTGCTGGCTATTTTTACAAGACCAGGCTGTTGGTTCATATTAAACTTACGGTCCACTGTTGAATATGAGCCAAGATCTGGGGAACCCTACTTGATCTATCCTCTCTAGACATTGATGGCTCCAAAATCACTTCCTTCAGTACCCTCAAGGGCATCCCATTCAGCCCTAATAACTTGAGAGCACCTAGCTTCTCTAAGCAATCCCTAACCTATTCAGTCATCACTGTAGGCTGTCTGCCTCCTTCCCTACCTTTGCTGCCATTTGCACTCATCACCTGCTAATTACCCCTATTGGTGAAGGCTGAAGTAAAAAAGGGCATTAAATACAGGAGGGAATATGCTGCCTTCTGTGCTAACTGCAACGCCATTAAAGCAGTGCAAAAGGGCATTTAAGCCACTTTAAAGGCCATTTTTGTGGTGTGTACAAAGGCCCTTATTCCCTCCTGTATTCCCTAAGGGACCTCTGGTTCCTCTGGTCTTCCTCTTACTTGGAAAATCCTTGTTTTGCCTGACATCCCTGGCCAGCTGCATCTCAAACTGTGCCTTAGCCTTCTAATAGTCCTTGCACACCCGTATGATGCTCATCCTCTTTCTTAGTACTACAATCGAGTTTCCCTTTTTGTAGGGATTCCTTTCTGAGGTTGGACTCGCTGAACAGACTGCTCTCTATCCAGACTGGTCTCCTGTCGCACTTCCCACTCTTCAACCACACCAGGACAGCTTGATCTTGCACCTTTAAAAGAGTCTCCTTGATGTGCAGCCAACCCTCCTGGGTTCCTTCCCCAGCTCAGACTTGCCTCCCAGGGGATCCTGTCCACCAGTTTCCCAAGTCCAGTGACCTTTCCTGGTGCTCTTCTTCCTTTCTGCCCTTGGGATTTTGAACTCTTTCATTTTGTCATCACTATCACCCAGGTGGATTTGATTTAAATCAAATCAATTTAAAAAACTGGTCAGAAAGCCTCAATTGAATCACTGTTTTCCATTAAAAAAAATGCATTCTTGTTGTTCAATATCCTTTATTCATTTATGTTCTTGAAACTCTGCACTTTTAGAGAGAGGCAAGGGCTTGACTGTGTACACAAACTTGCAGACTAGAGGGCTGATCAGGTCTGTTATCTCTCATCTCCACATACTGCTGTTAACAAGGATGTGATCTCTGGAGACACAAATGTGCAGTTTGAGAACTGAAACTCAGCATCACAGAGATGCTTAATGGGATCTTCTAGACTGAGCACCGAGTCCCACTGGGTAGAGTGGTTTGCTTTAATCTTTACTAATCTATAGAGGAGCCTGTGGGAACCCCATAAGATTGGGCCCCTAATATAGTCCACGGCTTTTTGTGACCCATTTATAAAACTTTTCTAAAAAGGCTGCATAAATATATTGTCTCAAATAGTATACAATTAAAAGTTATAATTGCTATTCCATGAGCATATCTTTGAACTTTAACATATCTTAAGCTATAAGTCTTTATATAGTTTTCTTTTTAAAAGCATCTTAAAAAATAAACAATTAGATAAAAAAATCTGATTTTAAATAAAAACCAATTTTTAATTTAAAAAAATTCTTGATTTTTATTCACCCTGCTGTCACCCAAGTTACCATCCAACTTCTCATTTTCAACCAACTCCTCCCTGTTACATTTATTCCTTAGTAGTAACTAAGGAATCACACTCTTTGAGATAACTAGCATCAACACTCCCAGATATTATTTTGGGCTATCACTGTCTTGCTGTTTTATTTTGAGCACTTGCTGTTTTATTTTGAGCACAGCCACACTTCAGCCCCCCACCCCCTTTGATAAGGATAAGACACTTCAATAAACCAAAGGGAAGACTTTAAGGGCCTTTGTACACACCACAAAAATGGCCTTTAAAGTGGCTTAAATGCCCTTTTGCACTGCTTTAATGGCATTGCAGTTAGCACAGAAGGCAGCATACTCCCCTTTAAGTGACTTTTGTACTTAGCAAGATAAAACACCTCCAAGGTGTTTTAGTTTGCTACCTAACAACGTGCAACAGTGCACAGGGCGCTGGTGTAGCAAAACCCCCAGTTTTTCTTTCTTTTTTTTTTCTTTTAAAATGCATTCCCTCCCCTTCCCTGACCATTTCTGACTTTTTCTTTCCCTCTCTATTTCCTATAGATAAGTATAAGTGAGCTAAGACAGAATAAGCTTCACCATTTTATTTTGGTAGCAAGTTGTGTTTGTTTTGTTTTTTCTCCTCCTTTATATTTTATAATAATTACGTTTATATTGATTTTTACTGTTCTATATTACTGTTGCTATATGATTTAGGCCTACGTATGTAAGTTAGCATAAGTCGTATCAAGTTTCCATTTTGTCAAGTCTCCATCCTGTCCCCAGGCCCGGTTGTGTAACCCATGACTCGTACCTACCCCTCCTACGTAACTTGGTTCCTGAATGAATGGGGATGAATGAAGGTGCTTGAAAGACAATGGCAGTAGGTCTAAAAATAGCTGCTTCTGAATTACGAAACCATCAACATCAATACCTGGACCAACGACCCAGCCCTTGGAACCACCCTCAGCATTCAAGAAACGAAAGATGAGGCAACCCACCATTGCACCAGGGCTGAACATGCTCAGTAAGAACACCTGGAGCCCTGGGAACAGGACTGACCTTGCCTGGACAGGCCCTCCCCATAGGATCAGAGGTAGTCTGCCCCATAAAAGGGGTAGTAAAGACTAACTCCTTGGGACACCCTCTCCATCTGAACCAACACCATGCCACACCACCTATCCACCCAGAGGCCCTGCTGGCAACCCCCCTCTGGACAACACCTACTGGACAAGGACCCCTTTCCAGCCTGGATAAGTAGCTATCACTCCCTACCCCCTCTTCAACCAAGGACTTGGACTCTGCTTCTCTTCCCCACCTAGACTCCAACCCTCCCACTGAGTCTCTTTCTCCTGCTGCCATTGTGCCATTGTGCGTACACCAATAACTTCATGGGGCCGTGTAGTGTGTTGTCTAATAATCCTGTTATTTTGAAACCCCAAGTCGGGTTTTTGTCTGTCTCTGGACTGTTTCCTCCTTGACACCACCTATCTGCCCCCCCAGTCTCTAAGATGTCAGCCTGTTTCCAGCCCACAAGCTCCCAGGTTTCTGCCTCTCTCTCTTTCCTGGCTGTCTCCTCCTTGCCACCACTTATCTGCACCCCTCACCCCGCAATAACTCAGCTGTCTGCCTCAGTTTCCAGCCCCAATCTACCTTAAGTAACCCTAAGCCTCAATTCCTCAGCCAGCTTCTCTAGTCTACCAGTTCTAATCTCAGTTCTGGCAACTTTCACTCCCTACACTTTAACTCTCTCTCTCTCAACTTAACCTTCCCCCAACTATCCCAGGTACCCCAAGCACACACATACACACCTTGCCATCCAAGTTAGGAACTTACCTATGTGTAGGTGGGCTGCATGTGTGTGAACTGGTGAATTAGTGTGTGTGTATATGAATTAGTGATCTGTATATGTGTACTGAGTGTGTGGGTATGGACAATTGACTTTTGTCTAACTTTTGGGGTGTATAGTGTATGTGCTTGAATTGGTGATAGGTATGCATGTGCCTAGGCTGGTTTGGATGTGTATGTGCCTGAGCTGGTGGGGGTGTGTGTGTGTGTGGGTGTGTACCTAATTGATTTGTGTGTTTGTATATGTGCAATTGTGTCACACCCTCCTGTCTAACAGCGTAATATTCAGCTCCTGAGGGTTGGCCTGACCCCACAGGGCAACACTGGAAACCAACATGCGGGTCCCACGCAGCTCAGGAACCCAGCGGCAGCCCACGCAGGCAGGCTCCACTGAAAGAAAAAAAAAAAAAGCAGCAAGCCTGATTTTTTTTTTCTCCCCAGAGCCTGCCTGAGCTGTGTGGAGGCCCAGTGCTTCCCTCCACAGCTGCCAGGGCGGCAGTGCTTCCCTCCATGACTGTGGCACCCACCAGGACTGCCCAGGCCAGCCAGGTGCCGCCTGGGTGGCCCTCACACAGCTCAGGGACCGCTCGGCCTGCTGGCAGCTCGCCCCCCAGAAGGACAGGTAAGGATCAGGCTCCTACCCTTGTGTACACCCCACGGGGGTTTTGTACTGGAAGGCAGTTCCAAAGAGGCATTAACCTGCACTATTAATCCAAACAGATTCTTATAACCCAGTTTAATCTGTTTTGGGGACATCAACAATAAAGCTGACAAGGCTCCCACTCTCTAA